>NW_021135949.1:0-158948 GCF_004193835.3 Ostrinia furnacalis | reverse complement strand
TACATGCCCAACACACTGAAAGTTTTTAGTTTCAATTCGTTTTTATTTGACTGTACTTTTGAAAAGGTGCGAGTTGACGAACAAAATAATAGGTAAAATCGGAATTTCCCAACTCGCGCCTGCTAGCGAGTTTGACAGGTGCGAGATGACGAACAACCCAGATTTTTACCCGACTGCGCCAGAAGGAGTGTTATGTTTTTAGAAAATTAGTAGGTATAATATACTAACGGGACTATATCCATTTCTCGTTCCCACCGCTGCAACTCCTGTGTAGCCAGGATCTACGGCTTGACCGCCAATAACCCAACCAGTGAAGGTCAAGTTTGTTCCGGGGGAAAGTTAAACTGTCACTGGACCCGCAAAGAAATTAATCAGAAGAACATAGGAGGAGTTCGAAGTTAAGGTTGTAATACAGATAGTCTACTGTAAATTAACTAGGTTAATATACTATAATGCAACTCAGAATTGAGTTACAACAATATTCGACCTTCGCGTAACCTCATAAGTACCAATTAGCTGCGATGCGCAGGCGCAAGATTTGATAAGTACGTTACGTAATCGCATGCTCAAGCGATTTGTGATTACGGTTGCTTACTGCACTGGGGCATTTTTTGTTTTCAATGAGGGTTTTCGCGATTGAAAAATCCTCCAGATGGCAATACGTAGACGCGAGGTCCAAATGCTGCATGATTGATTATTTTTGACATGACACTGACAGATATGTCAAAATCTCATTGTTTTCGTATGATATACAGGGTGTCCACTGCTGAACATAGGCCTCCCCCAATTTCCAAAATATTATGAGGTCGTCGGTCAATCACGTGGCTTCCATTCCAGAACTCCCAGTGGATCCTGGCTGAAATGATGATACAGGGTGTCCCATAATGGGTGATTCTAAGTGCTATGGGAAGTAGCTTTTGACCTACCCCTAAAAATATGAAAAAGAAATAGTACAGAAAAAAAGTACAGTTCATAATTATTTTTAGGGGTAGATCAGAGGTCAAGCTACCTCCCTTTGCAGTTTGATTTGTCCATTCTAGGACATCCTGTAGGTAAAGCATAGCGGAGAAGAATTGAAAAACATCTCTAGTCCCATCTTTCCGCTTTGGTGGAAACCGGGTCTAACACAAGGACCTGTTTAGCCCAAAGTTTAACTGGCAGATAATGCTCAATGGCAATTAGTTCCCTTTGCATTAAAGAATAAATAAATAAAACACACCACGAATGTCTAAATCAAAATGATGTGTTTTTTAATCTCGATTTTGTATTAAAAAGCCGTATTAATTGTTGCAGTATGGCCGCCAACACATCGAGGTGGCGAAGAAGATCAGCAGACTCGACAGTTCCGATGAGGATGAAGGTGCCACCACTCCGCCTGTGCCAAGCGACAAGCCACCATCAGCTCTTATCAAGGAGAACGGACTCAATGGTACGTGACTATTCCCACCTCTCTTTCCCACCGCTGCAACTCCTGTGTAGCCAGGATCTACAACTTGAACGCCAATAACCACCATAACAAGGTCAAGTTGGTCCCGGGGGAAAGTTAAAAGGACTCAATGGTACGTGACTATTCCCACCTCTCGTTCCCACCGCTGCAACTCCTGTGTAGCCAGGATCTGCAGCTTGACCGCCAATAACCCAACCAGTGAAGGTCAAGTTGGTCTCGGGGAAAAGTTAAAAGGACTCAATGGTACGTGTGAAGATGTTCTGGATTCGACTCCAGTGGCGGCAAAATGCCTGGATGATAGAGCTTGTTCTAATCTAAAGGTTATTATTTCAAACTAGCGGCCGCCCGCGACTTCGTACGCGTGGATCCCGTATTACCCCCTTCATCTATATTACGCGGTATAGATTTTTTCATACAAATGTTTTTCCCGCTAATTCCCGTTCCCGTGGGAATTTTGCAATATCCTGTTGTAACTAAGCTTTAAGTTTACTAAGGTACCTGCATGCCAAATTTCAAGCGTCTAACTTAAGCGGTTTAGATTTTTCATACAAAAGGATTTTCCCGCTAATTCCCGTTCCCGTGGGAATTACTAAGTATACTATAACCTGCCCAGGAGTATGAAGAATAATTGTACCAAGTTTCGTTAAAATCCGTCGAGTATTTTATGTTTCTATAAGGAACATACAGACAGACAGACAAAAATTTTACTGATTGCATTTTTGGCACCAGTATCGATCACTAATCACCCCCTGATAGTCATTTTTAAAAAATATATTTCATATACAGAATTGACCTCTCTACAGATTTATTATAAGTATACTCGTAGATTAGACGATTTCAGCAGGACGACGTCAGTCGTCCGTACGCAAAACGAAAACAGTTAACATGGTTTGGAAATAAACATTGTTAACAGAGTTATTAATATGCAAAGAGAATACATTGTAATTATCAATAATTGAGTTTTACTCATCGTGCATGAATAAATGAATTGTTCATTATTTAAATCATCATCACCTTCAGGTCATTTAGCAGGAGCACAATTTGTTTAACTTACCAGAGACAAATGAAGATTTGGCATACACCCCACGCTCTACCCAGACGGGTTGGGGAAGGTCTGATAATCGCATATTTTTATTTACATTCACGAAAAGTATAGAACTGGTCCTTTGCTTCGTTCGTTTCAGCCAAATGACGTCCACTGCTGGACAAAGGCCTCCCATAGGATTCCATAACGAACGGTCCTTCGCTGCCGCATTGAGGTCCTTCACCAGATCGTCAGTACACCTGGTGGGGGGCCTGCCCACGCTACGTCTTCCGCCGGCCCGTGGTCGCCACTCGAGAACTTTTCTGCCCCTCTGCCGGAATACAGCGATAAATTATAATAAATAGAAATATTACCTATTTAAAAACTTAAGTATGATTTACATTTTAAACAATAGACCATCCAAGACGGTTTATTTCAATAATAACATTGCTATTAAGTTGTTTGTCATGCCAACATACAACGTGGTTACACAACTCACATGACAAATTGTCTTATTTCCAGCACGTTTACGTAGTTACATATGATTTACATACATACATTACATACATTAAACACATGAAAAGCATTGGGGGAGGCCTATGTTCAGCAGTGGACGTCGTCGACGTAAACATTGTTCTTGAAAATATACTTAAACATACATTAAACACATGAAAAGCATTGGGGGAGGCCTATGTTCAGCAGTGGACGTCGTCGACGTAAACATTGTTCTTGAAAATATACTACCTGTTACTACGTGACGTGAGGAGATCCGTAAACGAACTAAAGTCGCTGACATAGCCCGACGGATTAGCAAGCTGAAGTGGCCAATAGGCAGGGCACATAGTACGCAGAACTGACGGCCGATGGGATGGGGCAGCAAGGTTCTGGAGTATAGGCCACGTACCGGAAAACGCAGCAGTGGACGTCCACCAATAAGATCCTACGACATCATAAAGGTAGCAGGAAGACGCTGGATGCAGACCGCTACCAACCGGGGTGATGTGGACATCATTGGGGGAGGCCTATGTTCAGAAATGGACGTCCTGTTGCTAAAATGATGATGATGATTACCTGTTACAATAGCATTAGGTTAACTTCGAACTTCTCCTATGTTCTTCTGATTAATTTCGTTGCGGGTCCAATGACAGTTAAACTTTCCCCCGGGACAAACTTGACCTTCACTGGTTGGGTTATTGGCGGTCAAGCTGTAGATCCTGGCTACACAGGAGTTGCAGCGGTGGGAACGAGAGGTGGAAATCCCGTAATCATCATTATCATCAACAGCCCTTTACAGCCCACTGCTGGACTATGAGCCTCCTCCACTTTAGTGGAGGGTTTTGCCATAATCTCCACGCTTAGCATACGGATTGGAGATCGCAATAATCCTGTAATAGCATTAGGCCCGCCATACACGGACAGCTCGAGCAGTTAGTCAGTGATCAACATACACGGACCACTTGTAGTCAAGAGTCAACAGCTTGAAGCTGCCAGTGATAACTGCTCGAGCAGTTGGTATTAACTGCTCAACAAATTACAAGCGCGTGCGCCCTGGAATGAAGAAAGTGGGCGGAGGTAACTGCGCGAGAGCTGTCGACAGCTCGAGCTGTCAGTGTATGGCTGGCGACTGCTTGACCGCACGATGAAAATTCACCGTGCTGTCGACCGCCCGAATCAGTTGCAACTGCTCGAGCGGTCCGTGTATGTTTATCATTGGCTAACTGCTCGAGCTGTCCATGTATGGCGGGCCTTAGGCTAAATTTCAAAAAGTAACTAATGGATTGTTGTTGTCTTTCCAGGTACAAAAATGACAGTAATAGAGAGAGATGAGATCCTCGGACCCTCGCCGGAGTTAAACTACAAGCGGAGCTCCAGCCAGGAGCGCGTCAACGGACACAAGCCTCAGGAGAAGGTGGGTCTTGGAGAAACCAGTTTCAGCCAAAGGACGGTCATAAAATATGAAGCACATCATCAGGTCATTTAGTCTCCACTGCAGGACAACGATCCTCTAAAGCCTTTCCCCATGTACCTATTTCCACTAAGACCGGTCCTGGGTTTTCCGCGACCTTCATTAAATGGTAGACCCACCAAGCGAGAGGCCTCCTCTCATCTTCCATGATCGCGAACTTTTCTGCCCCAAAGGCCATCAGGTGCGATTGCGGTCATATACCTGCCTTGTCTCAAAAACCTAAATCTTAGGGCATAATCTATCGTACTGGAAGAATTTAAAGCGAGCCAAGAGCGTGTCAACGGACACAAGTCCCAGGAGAAAGTGGGTCCTTGGAGCAAACCATTTCATCATCAGGTCATTCAGTCTCCACTGCAGGAACACGATTACACGACCCTCTAATTCAGCGAAGGTTGAAGTTGAGGCTCACTAGGAGAAGGTGGGTTTTGGAAGAACTTAACGCCGGGTCTCAGGAGAAACTAGTCTTGCGTTAATGTTCTATGTACCCTAGATGGGGCAGAGGGTGTACACAACAGTCATCCATCGCGTTCGGTCTTGAGCTTCGCGTTTTGCTCTCCAAATCTTGCCGATCTTCTTCGTCTCGTCTGCTACAGTGCGCCGCCAAGTTTGCTTGGGGTGACCACGTTTCCTTTTAACGAGGGGGCGGAGCCCCAGGGGAAGGTGGGTCCTGGAGGAACCAGTTTCAGCCAAAAGATGACTAAAGACTGCCAAGAATTTCCATAACGATCGTCCCTATGCTGTCAGCATGGTCTTCAGAAAACATACTCATTTTTTTCTGTGCTTTTACATCCCGTCTGGCCAACGTGGTGAGTGTAGACTGGTAAAGGACATCTGTCTGCAGTGACCTGATGATGACAAAACAAAGTTTCTTCAACTGAATGTGAACTTTTCTAAACCTTCTCTTGCTTTCTTGCGCCGCCTTCTAATCAGTAGGTATTGGCCCATTTATTATCCCAAAGCAGTAATACTGAGACGTGTAAAAGCGCATTTTAAAACCCTATTTGCAGAAAATAAATGACTTAGGCCCAGAACAGACGTTGAAACGCAACTGCAAAGAAACTGCAACTTTCTGATCATTCTGATGAATGAAACTGAAACTGAGTTTCAAACTGATCGCGTCATGTGTGGTCTCTCAACGGAGGCTATGGCAGAAACTTAGATGCAACTCAAAAGTAACTAGCAGTTGCAGTTTCGTTGCAGTTGCGTTTCACCGTCTGTTCTGGGCCTTATAGACTCCTCTACGACATCCAACCTTACGTAAACTTTATAGTTCTGCGTTCTCGCCAGGTCAACCTCGAGTTCCACCTGTCCCACTGCTTGGATCTGGTGAAGGCAGGCATGGAGTCCATCATTGAGGATCAGGTTACCTCCGTCTTCGAGGCTGAGGAGTTGAGGAGCTGGAACCTCCTCACGAGGACTAACAGGTGAGATTGTACTGTAAGCTATAGGTCTATAGTCTGGTCTGTGAGCACGTAGAATTTTGTCCAATGACCCCTAGCTACCCATCCTTATCACTCGCGCGTAATTATATTGCTGTCGCGACTGTGCGACGGGCGCCCGCAGTGAGTGTGCGAGCGCGACAGGAATATAATTACGCGCGAGCGATAAGGATGGGTAGCTTGGGGTCATTGGACAAAATTCTACGTGCTCACGGACCGGGCACTAGACAACGGATATAAACATACTTAAATACAATCTTTTTGTAAATACATATATCCTATATTATAAATGCAAAAGTTTTTAAGGATATTTATTTATTTTATTTTATTATATTATAGTTATNGGATCTACAGCTTGACCGCCATAACCCAACCAGTGAAGGTCACGTTGGTCCCGGGGGAAAGTTAAAAGATCTCAAACTTAATGGTACGTGACTATTCCCACCTCTCGTTCTCGCCGCTGTAACTCCTGTGTAGCCAGGATCTACAGCTTGACCGCCAATAACCCAACCAGTGAAGGTCAAGTTGGTCCCGGGGGAAAGTTAAAAGGACTCAATGGTACGTGCGAAAGATGTCCTGGATTCGACTCCAGTGGCGGCAAAATGCCTGGTACAGCTTGTTCTAAAGGATCGTTCAAATTAGACGATTTCAGCAGAAGATTAGTCGCCCGTACATGGTTTGGAAATTCACATTGTTAACAGTTATTTATATGCAAAAGTGTACAGTAGATAATACATCGTAATTATCAATAATTGAGTTTTACTTATCGTGCATGAATAAATGAATTGTTAATTATTTAAATCATCATCACCTTCAGGTCATTTAGCAGGAGCATAATTTGTTTAACTTAGCCTAGGCGCAGACCATCGATTTTTCGTTGGCCCATAGTTTAGTCGGACAGTTGATCAGTATGGGCATGTATGGAAGTGCGCACATTACACCGATTTGATTTGCCCGATTTTTTAAACAAATTAAAATTGGGCCCAATTATCGGCCAACTAAAAATCGGTGGTCTGCGCCTAGTCTTACCAGAGACAAATTGAAGGTTTGGCTGTCCACACTATCCAGATGGACTGGGGAAGGATAATCGCATATTTTTATTTACATTCACGGAAAGTGTAGAGCTGATCCTTTGCTTCGTTCGTTTCAGCCAAATGACGTCCATTGCTGCACAAAAAATAAAAAAAAATCAAAATCAAAAAATATATTTATTCAGTTTAGACCACAAGTGGCACTTATGAACGTCAATAGAAAATAATAAAAAAAGAAAAAGGTAGCCCTTATGGGGCACTTTACATGTCTCCTTATCTTTTGGGCCCTACCAGCGCTTCGAGACAAACATATGGCAAGTGCTGAGAAGAAACGCCGGAACAAACTCAGTCACCACTTTTGACAAAGGCCTCCCATAGGATTCCATAACGAGCGGCCCTTCGATGCTGCATTGAGGTCCTTTACCAGATCGTCAGTCCACCTAGTGGGTGGTCTGCCCACGCTACGTCTTCCGGCCCGTGGTCGCCACTCGAGAACTTTTCTGCCCCATCGGCCATCATCTCAACGAGCTATGTCATATTCTCCTCTGCCGGAATACAGCGATAAATTATAAATAGAAATATTACCTATTTAAAAACTTAAGTATGATTTACATTTTAAATAATAGACCATCCAAAGACGGTTTATTTCAATAATAACATAACATTGCTATTAAGTTGTTTGTCATGCCAACATACAACGTGGTTACACAACTCACATGACAAATTGACTTGTATTTCCAGCACGTTTACGTAGTTACATTTATGATTTGTATTCTTGTAGACTTCATAGTAACCCCACAATACATTAAACATACATTAAACACATGGAAAGCATTGGGGGAGGCCTATGTTCAGCAGTGGACGTCCTATAGCTCTGATGATGATGACATTAAACATTGTTCTTGAAAATATACTACCTGTTACTACGTGACGTGAGGAGATCCGTAAACGAACTAAAGTCGCTGACATAGCCCGACGGATTAGCAAGCTGAAGTGGCGATGGGCAGGGCACATAGTTCCCCGTTCATCAACAACCCTTTACAGCCCAGTGCTGGACTATGAGGCTCCTACACTTTAGTGGAGGGTTTTGCCATAATCTCCACGCTTAGCGATCGCAATAATCCCGTAATAGCATTAGGTAAAATTTTTAAAAGTAACTAATGGATTGTTGTTGTCTTTCCAGGTACAAAAATGACAGTAATAGAGAGGGACGAGATCCTCGGACCCTCACCGGAGTTAAACTACAAGCGGAGCTCGAGTCAGGAACGCGTCAACGGACACAAGCCTCAGGAGAAGGTAGGTTTTGGGGCCTGTTCCAATTTGATCACCTGGGTGATCAAAATCCAAGTGATCAAAGTGGAATAGACCTGTTTTGGGGCCTAATCCAATTTGATGACCTGGATTTGATCACCCAGGTGATCAAAGTAGACTCCAAGTGACACTTTGGTGTCCTTTGATCGCCCATGGATAAGAAGTCCACTTTGATCACCTAGGTAATCTGGTCTATGTGGGACCAAAGGACACCGAAGTGTCGCCTGGAGTCCTCTTTGATCACCTGGGTGATCAAATCCAGGTTTAATTAGTGGAAGATCGGTTTTGAGAGCTCATCCTCATCAGATCATTTTAGGCTCCACTCCTCTCCAATTTACCGGAGGCAAATGGAGGATTTGGTCTACACTCCCCAGTCACAGGCAGTTGGGAGTAATTTTACAAATTATTTTAATTATATTAAGAAAATAGAGGAACTTTATGCTGAATCAAACCTGGCTGGCCAGGTCCTGCACCGACTAGCCCTCTAATTGACCAAAGGCAAGTGGGGGATTTGGTCTACACTCCCCACGCTGGCCAGACGAGTTCTGAGGCTTGATGTCCGCATATTAGTCCCTTAACGTCATAGCAGACTTATCAACTCGGAAAGGGATCAACACCGTATCGCTTTCTTTTCTTTCGCGCGCGGTCAACCGCGAGGCGAGGCGTTAACTTTACGGTGCGTATAAGTGTGCGTTGCAGGAGTTTCATACAAAGAATACTGACCGCCTCGAGTTGATAGAAAGAAAGAAAGATACATTTATTACAATGGACATCACACAAATACAGGCAATTACATAGACATGACAGTGGCACATAATAATGGAAGAAGAAAAAATAAAAACAAGAGTAAACTGAGCAGTGCCACCCATTCACCAACAAGATGCCCACTGCAACGGGACCCCACTCAGCATATGCCGTGGCCCACGGTGACGAAGGCCACACGGCGCTGGTTTTCCGTGTGCCCCATGTGATACGGTTACGATCCCTTTCCGTATCTTCCCTTTAGTCGCCTCTACGACATCCGCCTTACGTAAACTTTATAGTTCTTTTGCGTTCTCGCCAGGTCAACCTGGAGTTCCATCTGTCTCACTGCTTGGATCTGGTGAAGGCAGGCATGGAGTCCATCATTGAGGATCAGGTCACCTCCGTCTTCGAGGCTGAGGAGTTGAGGAGCTGGAACCTCCTCACGAGGACTAACAGGTGAGATTGTACTGTAAGCTATAGGTCTATAGTCTGGTCTGTGAGCACGTAGAATTTTGTCCAATGACCCCTAGCTACCCATCCTTATCACTCGCGCGTAATTATATTGCTGTCGCGACTGTGCGACGGGCGCCCGCAGTGAGTGTGCGAGCGCGACAGGAATATAATTACGCGCGAGCGATAAGGATGGGTAGTTTGGGGTCATTGGACAAAATTCTACGTGCTCACGGACCGGGCACAAGACAACGGATATAAACATACTTAAATACATTTNATACAATCTTTTTGTAAATACATATATCCTATATTATAAATGCAAAAGTTTTTAAGGATATTTATTTATTTTATTTTATTATATTATAGTTATTACTACATCCTTCCAGGCAGTACGAGTTTCTAACATGGCGTCTAACCATCATATGGGCTATGGGTTTCATAGTGCGCTACTTCTTCCTGCTACCGTTGAGGATACTCATCTTTATATTCGGGGTAAGTTTGTTATATGTATAACTAAACTTCTACTACATATTGATTTTGTACTTTTGGCACTGTTGAAAAAAATTTTCGTTTTGTACCTTATAAGAATGAGATAATATTTAAAAAAAAAAAATAGGTACTAATACAAGAAGATAGGTACATAATTCATTTTGTACCTTAGCATAATGAGTTAATAATACTATTTGTAAAAAAAAAGAAATCATTAAAATATTAATTTCATTTAGTAATATTTGAAAAGTACTATTACATAATAGTCCAGTAGAATTAGCTTTTAAATCGGAAATAATTCCTACAAAAGATTTTATTGCTTTAATGGCTTCATTGGTTGCCCATTAAGACTCACCTAAGTTTTCGACTTCGACGGAGTTGTGCTTAAGTAGTGGGGGCCCCCGAAAGGGGCGATTTTTCGGTTTTCTAGTTATACCGCGTAAAGGACTTACCCTATCGAAAAGTGGTCTTCCTGATGATTGAAGGGCATTTAATTCTGCATTAAATAAGACCAAATTCATATGTTTTGAACAAACCGTTCTCGTGCAAATGTTCGGCAAAGTAGAAAATATGTGTATAATTAATGACCCTCTCCACGTCCAATGGCTCGTTACCCGCAGGCTTCCAAGTCTTGAAAAGGAGCGCCTCAACCAGTGTAACCCTATCAAGGCATACGAGCTGGATTCGCCGATCCTTGTTCGTCCCAGCCGTTCCTTAACTGCGGTTGCTGCACCTCTTCCTGGCACTCACCTGAACGACTCTGTGTTACCTACTGTGGCTGCCCCTCTTCCTTGTATCCTCCTGCACGACTACGTTGCCTAGCCGTATGCCTGGTCTAAGGTTTGACGCCAAAAATCAACAACAACAAGTTCATATTAAAACGCTGAAGAGTTTTTTGATTGTTTGTTTGAACGCGCTAATCTCAAGAATTACTAGTTTGATTGAAATAATAATGTTTGTGTTGAATAGCTCATAAATTGAGGAAGGCTATAGGATATATACAATCACTCTACGACTAATAGAGCCGAAGCAGTAAAGAAAAATGTTGCAAGCACGGAAAATAGTATTTAAACTATTTTCACGCGTGGGAAGTTGATTTTGTGGCGTCGAACCTTGGACCAGAGGCATACGGCTAGGCAACGTAGTCGTGCAGGAGGCTGCAAGGAAGAGGGACAGCCACAGTAGGTAACACAGGGTCATTCAGGAGAGTGCAAGGAAGAGGTGCACCAACCGCAGTTAAGGAACGGCTGGGACACACAAGGATAGGCGCATCAAGCTCGTAAGCCTTGATAGGGTTACACTGGTTGAGGTGGCCCTTTTCAAGACTTGGAAGCCTGTGGGTAACAAGCCATTGGACGTGGAGAGGGTAATTAATTATACGTATATTTTCTACTTTTCCGAACTTTAGCGCGGGAACGGTTTGTCCAAAACATTTGAATTTGGTCTTATTCAATGCAGGATTAAGTGCCCTTCAACCGTCATGAAGACCACTTTTCGATAGGGTAAGTCCTTTACGCGGTATAACCAGAAAACCGAAAAAACGCCCCTTTCGGGGGCCCCCACCACTTGAGTACAACTCCGTCGAAGTCGAAAACTTAGGAGAGTCTTAATGGGCAACCAATGAAGCCATTAAAGCAAAAAAATCTATTGTAGGAATTATTTCCGATTTAATCAATTTTTGTGTTTAATTCTACTGGCCTATAAAGATTATTTTCAAATTATACCTTATAATAAAGAGGTAATGTTTGAAAATCATCATTTAATTTTGTCAGAAAATATTTCGGTAATTTTGAACCACACCTGAAAAATGCAAAGGTCAAATAATTTTCTTTGCTTTGACCTTGTGGCAATATGGCCAATTTCCTCATTGTAATTATTATTTTAACCTTACATTACGAACCACAAATTAATGAAATGATCCTTTCTGTTATTTTTTTATATTTTCTCTATGTATCTTGAGTTAAAAATGTTTTTTTTCGCAATACGACACACAAATTAGGTTATTTACTTTGTTTTTTTTTTTATTTGCAATATTATTTTTCTTTTCCTGTATTTTTGTTTACGTGAAGTTTGTAAAGTAATTAAAATACTATTTTATTAATAAATCGTTCGCGTATGAAAAAATACTACAACTGAAAAAATTGGATATCAAGCCCATAGTAAAGAAATCTTGTACTATAGGCACCAGACAACTGATATAAACATGCTTATATACTTTTGTAAATAATCAAATTTATAAATCGTAAACACCCAAACAAATATTGTTTGTTTTGCGCGGGTATTGAACCCGCGACCTCTGTTGTAGCAGCAGAGGACTATCGCGATATTAATTTGAAATATAGTTCCAAAATACTGAACTGTCCTATCCATGACATTGACAGCGGGGCGCCACCGTCAATACCGGAACGCTGGTTCCGATTTTTGCCCTGTCATTGAGTTTGGTGGGACAGTTCAGCGTGGGTCATCTATATAATGATTTAGCTGGCACATTCAGCGTCGAATAGTTCGTGATACCCAAAGTAGTCAAAAAGTTCGCAACACGTCTTTGTTACAATGAGGGCTATCGTTTTTATACTTAACAGTTGGCACCCCTGGCGATTGACAAGACCTTACTCTACAGTGGCGCCATCTTGATGAGTGCAAATGCGATAGTCCTCCTACCACTTTAGCGCTCATTGGAATAAGGTTGTCTTGTCAACTTTTTGCCCACTTTGGGTGTCACGAACTATTTGACGCTGCTGTACTTAAATTATCATTATCTCTCTCTTTTGCAATATAAACACTTTACAAACTTCACAATCCTATTCTTTTTCACGTGTACTAATAATATTTTTTCCACTCCCCACTAACACTGGCAACATCGGACCAAAAACTACCAAAACCTACCAAAAACTGGCAACACCAGCTGCTGACTATGCTATCGACGACTACCCTCGTAAATTTCCTACCTGAAGGAAGGATACGGAATTTCTTCGGCAGAATGTCCTACAAGATGTACATGAGAATCTTGATAAGGAGTCTTTCATTCGTCGCTACATACCACGATATGCAAAACAGGCCGAAAGCGAACGGATTCTGTGTTGCCAATCACACGAGTGTCATCGATGTTGCCATGCTCAGCGTGAATACGTGTTTCTCTTTGGTAGTATTTTTTATTTATAAGGAGTCTGTGTCGGGTATTTGTATTTAATTTTAGCATGTCTTGTGACGTCACCGCCATCATGGGTTAATGTGGTGCATTTACAGGGACACATTGTCTGGGGTGATGTTTGACGAAATTTAGACTTTATCTGCATTTATTTAAAGTTTTTTGTTGGTAAAAGCGAAGTATTCAATGATATTTTTTTCTAATTTTCATTCAGTACATGTATTATGGTTTTTACAATTATACAATCATGGTTTGTTTAAGAACAATATCTCCATATAAAAATTTAGTTAAGTCTAATAAAAATAATTAAATTGGAATGACTTTAGAATTTATAATGCGGGTAACTAAATTATTTTTAATTGGTCATGCCTTGCAAGTGTGTATGAAATTCACATAGCTAGCTTGTACGTGCATTTAATGGGACGTGTATAAGTGTCCTAAAAAAATTATATAACAATAATATTCTCCTAAAAAGGCTGCACGCTTCATATAAGTAGAAGATGTATAAGTGCGCTTTTTAGCCTGTATACTATTATTTCCTATAGACCGCCTTAAAAATATAAATGCACTAATTTCCTTACTTACATGTATTTAGGAATAGGGATGATGACTGGGTAATGAAATCGAAATTCTATTTAGTCCGTCAGAGATAATAAAAAAAAATTGTACACATATTTTTGAATTTTTTTCATAATCGCATGATTACAGTATTTGAGTTGAAATATCGCGTGCCTGCCTTGTCTAGCATATAAAAAAACATACTCAAGCGTGACGTAACGCGCCATTTCAACTCGATGTAGCACTGTTATTATTTAATTATGAAAGAAAATAAAAAATATGAGTCTAATATTTTCTAATTATCTGTCTGACGGACAAATAATTGAAATTTTTTCATCTAGCCTATTGTATAAGTGTTCTTACAAAAGCGTATTTTTCGCAAAAATGTTACCAACAAATCCCCAACCAAAAACTCCCTATCTTTCGTCAAGCACACCCCTCATACTTCCCAATGTGTGGGCTATAGGTGTGGTGGCTGATCATAAGTACCGCGTGCATCGGTACACTCCCGGACGGACCTCTGAAGCAGAAGACCAACTATACAGTCTCCATAATGTGCTTCAACTTCCTATCGCGGTGCATATCGGCGGTGGTGACGCACCACGACGTGCACAATAAGCCGGCACGCGGAGGCATCTGCGTCGCCAACCACACGTCGCCCATCGATGCCCTCGTGCTTATGTGCGACAACTGTTACTCGCTGGTAAGTCAACAGGCTTTAGTGGACAATAAAAGTAATAAAAAGTGTGTATCCAAACTTTGGTGGACATCAAAAACTTTGGTGGACATCGAAAAACACTGGTGGACATCAAAAAGTGTCTATAAAGACTTTGGTGGACAACGTAAGTATTAAAAGTGTCTATAAAAACTTTGGTGGACATCAAAAGTGTCTATACAGACTTTAACATCAAAGGTGTCTATAGAGACTTTAGTTTACAATGAAAATCAGAAGTGTCTTTCAGGACTGTAGTTGACATCAAAAAGTGTCTTTAGATACTTTGGTGGACAACTAACATCAAAAAAGTGTCTATTGAGACTTTGGTGGCAGACAATTAGACACTGAATGGCATTTTGACAGCTCTTAAAGTGCCCCCAATCATATTTAGACACTTAGACACAGTCTAGTCTATAAACTCAAGTGTCTTAATGACCTCATCTTGTGGCGTTTATAAGCAGCGCTATAAAAGGTAAGTCACTATAGATACACACTCGCTAGCTCTGACAACACACAGCAAAAACACTCTTATATCGTCCAAGCTAAGGCACAGTCTCCATCGCGCTTCAACTTCCTCTCGCGCTGCATATCGGCGGTGGTGACGCATCACGACGTGCACAACAAGCCGGCGCGCGGAGGCATCTGCGTTGCCAACCACACGTCGCCCATCGATGCCCTCGTGCTTATGTGCGACAACTGCTACTCGCTGGTAAGTTTCTAAGTAAAACTGTGTCTATACAGGCTCTGGTGGACATCTAAAGACACTGGTGGACACCGAAAGACACTGGTGGACATCAAAAGACACTGGTGGACATCAAAAAGTGTCTATAGAGACTTTGGTGGACAACGTAAGTAATAAAAGTGTCTAAAGACACTTTGGTGGACATCAAAAAGTGTCTACAGAGACTTTAGTAGATAACTAACATCAAAAAAGTGTCTATTGATGACATCTAGATACTAAATGGCATTTTGACAGCTCTTAAAGTGCCCCCAATCATATTTAGACACTTAAATAATGCTTAGATCTCAAGTGTCTTAATGGCCCCATCTTATGACGTTCATAAGCATTTAAAGGTAAGTTACTATAGATACACAATCGCTAGCTCTGATAGCAGCGTCACAGTAAAGTCACTCAGAAGGCACAGTCTCCATCGCGCTCCAACGTAGGTAAGTCGCTATAGATACACACTCGCTAGCTCTGACAGCAGCGTCACAGCAAAGTCACTCTTAAACCGCCCGCGCTAAGGCACAGTCTCCATCGCGCTTCAACTTCCTATCGCGGTGCATATCGGCGGTGGTGACGCATCATGACGTGCACAACAAGCCGGCGCGCGGAGGCATCTGTGTCGCCAACCACACGTCGCCCATCGATGCCTTCGTGCTTATGTGCGACAATTGCTACTCGCTGGTAAGTTTAGTGGACAACTGCTATCCAAAAAGTGTCTATACAGGCTTTGGTGGACATCGACAGACACTGGTGGACATTGGTGGACATCGAAAGACACTTTGGTGGACATCAAAAAGTGCCTAAGAGACTGGTGGACAACGTAAGTATTAAAAGTGTCTATAAAAATTTTAGTTGACAACAAAACTCCAAAAAGTGTCTATTGATGACGTAAAATCTTCACCCCAGTGGACATCTAGACACTAAATTGCATTTTGACAGTTCTTAAAGTGTCTACAATCATATTTAGACACTTAGATATTACCCAAATAGTCGCAGTGTCATCATCTCAAGTGTCTTAATGGCCTCATCTTGTGGCGTTCATAAGCAGCGCTATAAAAGGTAAGTCACTATAGATACACTCTCGCTAGCTCTGACAGCAGCGTCACAGCAAAGTCACTCTTAAACCGCCTAGTGCTTAAAAAAGTAAGTCACTATAGATACACACTCGCTAGCTCTGACAGCAGCGACACAGCAAAGTCACTCTTATACCGCCCGCACTAAGGCACAGTCTCCATCGCGCTCCAACGTAGGTAAGTCGCTATAGATACACACTCGCTAGCTCTGACAGCAAAGTCACTCTTAAAACACTCGCGCTAAGGCACAGTCTCCATCGCGTTCCAACGTAGGTAAGTCGCTATAGATACACACTCGCTAGCTCTAACAGCAGCGTCACAGCAAAGTCACTCATAAACCGCCCGCGCTAAAGCACGGTTTCCATAATGTGCTTCAACTTCCTATCGCGCTGCATATCGGCGGTGGTGACGCACCACGACGTCCACAANAATTGGTCTTGCCCTGCAAGTGTGTATGGAATTCACATAGCTAGCTTGCACGTGCATTTTATGGGACGTATAAGTATCCTAAAAAAATTATATAACAATAATTATCTCCTAAAAAGGCTGCACGCTTCATATACTTGGATGATGTATAAGTGCGTTTTTTAGCCTGTATACTATTATTTCCTATAGACCGCCTTAAAAATATAAATACACTAATTTCCTTACTTACATGTATTTAGGAATAGGGATGATGACTGGGTAATGAAATCGAAATTCTATTTAGTCCGTCAGAGATAATAAAAAAAAATTGTACACATATTTTTGAATTTTTTTCATAATCGCATGATTACAGTATTATATTGAGTTGAAATGTCGCGTGACGTCACTTTTGAGTAAAATACCTGCCTTGTCTAGCATATAAAAAAAACCTACTCAAGCGTGACGTAACGCGCCATTTCAACTCGATGTAGCACTGTTATTATTTAATTATGAAAGAAAATAAAAAATATGAGTCTAATATTTTCTAATTATCTGTCTGACGGACAAATAATTGAAATTTTGTCATCTAGTCTATGTTCTTACAAAAGCGTTTTTTTCGCAAAAATGTTACCAACAAATCCCTAACTAAAAACTTCCAACTATCTTTCGTCAACCACACCCCTCATACTTCCCAATGTGTGGGCTATAGGTGTGGTGGCTGATCATAAGCACCGCGTGTATCGGCACGCTCCCGGACGGACCTCTGAAGCAGAAGACCAACTATACAGTCTCCATAATGTGCTTCAACTTCCTATCGCGGTGCATATCGGCGGTGGTGACGCACCACGACGTCCACAACAAGCCGGCGCGCGGAGGCATATGCGTTGCCAACCACACGTCGCCCATCGACGCGCTGGTGCTTATGTGCGACAATTGTTACTCGCTGGTAAGTTTCGTGGACAACTGTTATCCAAAAAGTGTCTATACAGGCTCTGGTGGACATCAAAAACTTTGGTGGACACCGAAAGACACTTTGGTGGACATCGAAAGACACTGG
The DNA here is from genome assembly GCF_004193835.3 of Ostrinia furnacalis. Taxonomy (NCBI): domain Eukaryota; kingdom Metazoa; phylum Arthropoda; class Insecta; order Lepidoptera; family Crambidae; genus Ostrinia; species Ostrinia furnacalis. The sequence goes on along the minus strand of NW_021135949.1, from coordinate 141,361 downwards.
TGGACTTCGAAAGACACTTTGGTGGACATCCAAAGACACTTTGGTAGACATCAAAAAGTGTGTATAGAGACTTTGGTGGACAACGTAAGTAATTAAGTGTCTATAAAAACTGGTGGACAACATACAGACTTTGGTAGACATCAAAAGTGTCAATAGAGACTTTGGTGAACAACGTAGGTAAGTAATAAAAGTGTCTATGAAGACTAGTGAACATCAAAAAGTGTCTATCAATGACGCAATGAGGGTTTTCGCCATTAAAAAATCCGCCAGATGGCAATACGTAGACGCGAGGTCCAAATGCTGCATGATTGGTTATTTTTGACATGACATTGACAGATATGTCAAAATCCACCAATCATGCAGCATTTGGACCTCGCGTCGATTTTTCAATCGCGAAAACCCTCATTGGCACTTCAGTGGACATCTAGATCAGCGTTGCCAGACGTCCCGATTTTGGCGGGACGTCCCGATTTTTAAATCAAAATTAAATATCCCGCGCGGGACAGGCTCGGTCCCGCTTTTCGGAGAGACTCTCACTTCACCAGACTGTTGTTTGAAACGCCATACTTATTATTCTAAAGAATAAAACATTTTTTTTTAATTTCGATTTTTCTTTTTTTTTTCTTTTTTATTCAAAAGACGAATTTAACGATAGATTAAATCTGATTTAGAATATTTTTTTTTGTTAAAATACATTTTCTATGGCTACTTTTGCTATCTATTGTCACGTAAACGTAATTTTAAGTCAAATAAAAAGATAAATATTTGAAAACCTTTGATTTTATACGTTTTTTTACTATGTCCCGCTTCTGACGGAAGAATCCCGCTATTTTCACTCAAAAAGTACCAAAGTCCCGACTTGGCGAAAAAAAAAACTGGCAACGCTGATCTAGATACTGAATGGCATTTTGACAGCTCTAAAAGTGCCTACAATTTTATTTAGACACTTTCATATTAGTTTTTAACTATTCGTCAACGATTACATAACAATCTCCAACGCAGTATCGGCAGCAGCTAAATCAAGGCTGCAAAGGTAAGTGAACGTTATTTTGCTGGGCATAAAGCTGATTTTAAACTGGTATGTGTCGGTCTAGTGCATGTTGGGTTTATTATAAGACTGAAAACATTATTGGGTAGTTAACACCAACCAATGAATAATAATAATAACATTAAGGCCCGATTCGACCAAACTTTTATCCGAGAATAACTCCTGGTATAACTGGCACATTGACAGTTTCAGCAGAGTAAATACAAATGAGTAGGTCATCTTCATAGAAACGCACCGAGCGCGGTTTGTATGTAAGCGCGTCAATACGTATGCGGCGCGCACGCACACACTGACAAAATGTGCGTGGATTAGCGAGGAGCTGCCCCGAATTTTGTCAGTGTGTGCGTGCGCGCCGCATACGTATTGACGCGCTCACATACAAACCGCGCTCGGTGCGTTTCTATGAAGATGACCTACTCATTTGTATTTACTCTGGCTTCAGTATGGAAAATATGTCAAAATGACAAGTTTATTCTGAGATTAATATTTACTCTTGTTGGGTCGAATCCACCTTAATAATAATAACTAATCAACATTTAGAACTTAGCGCATCTAAACAAACATAACTAGGTTAATAAATCTTAATGTAATTAATTTATTTAACCTTAACTTCTTGGTGGTGTCAACTACTCAATTTATATTCATAGATGTACATAATGTACTTTATTCGAGGTGAATTTATATTATTTTGATCCCAATTTTAAACTTCTCTCGTATACAGTTTTTGACATTAATAAATTATACTTTTCAGATGTTTTTCTTTATAACAAACTTAATTGCAATATGATTATCTTTTTATTTCATCAATAAAAAACTATGTAGTCTTAAAAATACTAAATTTTCTGTTTCATTAAAACTTTTTTCTTTTATAAAACAAATCAGAATTTTTTAAATAATCTTTTTCATACCCCATCTTATATTATCTCAAGCTTTATTTAGGCAGTATGTGGCGTCTTCAAACATAAGAAAACCAACGTACCATTTCTGGCCATTTATTGGGAAATTTGTGACGTCTTAGTTAAAGAATCCATTGATCACACACTTGGTGCAATAACGTCATAAGTCCAAAAATTTATTTTTTGACTTCTGACGTTATTGCACTGTGTGATATGACAGATTTCGGGCAATATGTGACGTCAAATATTGCAGATCGGGCAAAGGCACGGCGGTTTCCTGGGTCTGCTACAGAGGGCGCTAGCGCGCGCCTCGCCTCATATCTGGTTTGAGCGGTCCGAGGTGAAGGATAGGCACGCTGTTGCTAAGAGGTGAGTTTTGAGTGGTACAGAGTCGGCTAGATAGTTCTTGATACCCAGTGACCAACAAGTTGACAACACAACCTTATTACTGTTGTAACAAAGACATGTTGCGAACTTATTGGCTACTTTGGGTGTCACGTACTTCTTATCGTGTCGACAAAAAACCTTATACAGTGTCAGCACAAAACTCCGCTACAAGAGTGGCGTTATCAGTAGCATTAATTAAATCTTCCATCATGTGCTTCATCGACTGGGGAACAAAATCGCACTTTCACTCTAAGTTTGCCGACGTTTGTGGCGAGCTTTTCACAATAAACAAAAACAAACATTATTATTTTTTTGTACCACTGCTGCAAGGGCTATAATGATCCTGCATTTGTCCCACAGGCTCAAAGAGCACATATCCGTCGCGGACAACCCTCCCATCCTTATCTTCCCGGAGGGGACTTGCATCAACAACACCTCAGTCATGCAGTTCAAGAAAGGCAGCTTCGAAGTCGGAGGCACCATCTACCCTGTCGCTATCAAGTAAGTTTTAGCTGCTATTCGTCATCATTTCAGCCATAGGAACGTCCACTGCCGGACAAAGGCCTCACTCAAGAATTTCCATAACGACGGTTCTGCGCTTCCCGCATCCAGGTTCTTCCTTGCTTCAGCAGATCGTCGGTCCACCTAGTGGGAGGCTTGCTACGTTTTCCGGCCCGTGGTCGCCACTCAAGAACTTTTCTGCCCCCAACAGCCATCAGCTCTACGTGTTATGTGCCCCGCTCACTGCCACTTGATTTTAGCAATTCTTCATGAGTGAGAAGTCAGAGTAACGCCCGTTTTTACAAACGACGCTTGCTTATGTGAAGCAGCAAATTTAACGCTGTGTTGAATAGAGCTCTGTGATTGGTTCGTTTCACCCTGTGCGTCCATGCGCACTGTGAGACCTCATATTGTGAATACGGACTTGAGAAACCGTCTTAAAAAAGGAAGAGGTTACTAATCCAACCATGTTTTTTTAAATTACAGATACGACCCTCGCTTCGGCGACGCATTTTGGAACAGTTCACGTCACGGCATGCTGCACTATTTACTCAACATGATGACGTCATGGGCGATTGTGTGCGACGTGTGGTATCTACCAGCCATGCATCGAGCGCGAGATGAATCTGCAGTAGACTTCGCGAATAGAGTAAAGGCGGCGGTCGCAAGGCGCGGTGGCCTGGTTGATTTACAGTGGTGAGTTGTTGACTGGCATCTATGATATTTGAGAATGCTGATTCTCAACCTCTTTCTTTCTTTCCCCATGTCTTACTCGCCCTCTCACATGTGCTCTCCCTCGCACTGGTGCTTCGATATCTCTCGTTGTCTCTGCCAACATTACTCTTACCTTTTCGAGCCCCTTAAATTTTTTCTCTATAACTGTTCCTGTCCCTCTCTTCCTCCTACCATAATTATCCCCCCCCCCATCCCCCTTACGCTCTCCACACCTATCTCACACTCGCTCGCTCTTTCTTTTTCACACATGCTTCCTTTCCTCTCTTACTAACTCCGTCACTCTCCTGGGCCACGAGGAAAAGCTAAAGCCTGGTCTGTGAGCACGTAGAATTTTGTCCAATACCCTAAGCTACCCATCCTTATCGCTCGCGCGTAATTATTTTGCTGTCGCGACTGTGTGACGGGCGCCCCGCAGTGAGTGTGCGAGCGCGACAGCAACATAATTACGCGCGAGCGATAAGGATGGGTAGCTTAGGGTCATTGGACAAAATTCTACGTGCTCACGGACCAGGCTTTAGTACCTATCGCTACAATTTACAAGATGAACTTAAATCATAATTATTGTTACAGGGACGGCCAACTAAAGCGAATGAAGGCGAAAAAAGAATGGCGGGAGCTACAACAGGAGGAATTCAGTAAACGGTTAAAAGGCGAGTAGAACCGCGCGACGATACAGCGGAGCTGTGACACGCCGTGCGGAGCTGTGACAGTACGCGGTGCAACGCTGTGACATCACGTGACGAGGAACTGTTACAGTAACAGTGACATGACGTGTCGAAGATTTGACGGTGACCTGGACCTGTTATAATAACAGTGTCGCTGTGAAATCACGTAACGGGGAACTGACAGTGACCCGTACCTGTTATAGTGACGTGGAGCTGTTACAGTATGTGTGACAGTGACGCGGATCTGTGACGAGAAGTGTAACGGTGACATGGAGCTGTAACGACGTCACGTGGAACTGTGTCAGTGACGCGCAGCTGTGACAGAACGTCACGTGAACTGCGGAGCTACCACAATACGTGTTGCGGACTGTGACTGTACGCGGCAGTGTAACAGTGCGTTATTCTGTGACTAAGTGATTTAGTGTTGTGACTTTACCGGACGCCATATTGGATTGAAGTTTATTTATAGACGCTATGGCGAGGGATTTTATGGAGAGCATTCTGTTTAAGACACTGGTTTTAGCATCATCAAGCTAAGAAACTTACAAAAGATTGTGAAAGGAGTTGATTTCTAAATTGTGTCAATTGACAATTTAAAAAAGTTTAAACTTTAAAGTACATAATGTTTATATCCGTTGTCTGGTACCCATAGTACAAGCTTTGCTTAGTTTGGGACTAGATGGCGCAATCGGAATAAAAATGTCACAACATGAACCGACACACGCCTGTTAGAGTTCAAAATGTAATGGCGGTCACTTAAATGCTAGATCTAGCTTGTTCACCATAAAATCGCTCGTTAAAGTTTATTTATTTGTAGGTTAGGAAGAAGTCTTAAAAACTGCCTTTAGTTGTAATGTTTTTATTTTGCGCCGAAAATGTTTTTTTTTTTCAAAAAAATCTTTTTTGTGCAATCTTGAGTTACGCCACTATTTGTGATGATGACAATTTATCATTTTGTGATTTTTAGTGGCAATAAAATCTAATTCTTTTTAAAGTAAGTAAGTAAGCCACGATAGCCGAACGGTAAAGGAGTCGGACTGGCCGACTCGTGATCCGGGGAACGCGGGTTCGGTCCCCGCCGCCGCTCGACTATTGTAGTGAGCTCACTCGTGATACAAGCATATTTAGCTTAGTACGAGGGGCTAACGGGAATATTAGTAATTTGTGTAACAATAACAAGTTACTATCTTTAATAAAAAAGGTTATCAGTAAAATATCATAAAATATTTTTATTTCTTACATTTTCGGTGCAAAGTATACTATGAAATTTCTATTCAAATATTCGTGAATGTAAATTCAATATAAGCCTTCTGTTCAGTGTAAATCTATTGAAAAAAATAAGGCAATATAGTTGTCACCTTTCTTGGAACCTTATTGCATTGTCTTAAGGTTAAAAACGTTTTTTACTTGCTACGCCTCTTAAAGGTATACTATAATTGTGATTCGATTGGCCTATTTGAAATCGTTTAAAAAAATCCTGTCCTTTTTTAACTCTTAAAAATCGTCTAAAGCGGCACAACTGAAAAAAGTAGTTTTCGAAAATAATATAGCATTTAATAAATTAATGTTGTATTTTTAAGCATTTACTCTGCACAATTATGTAATGTGCTATAAATTTTTTTTATAAATATATTACTCAATTTTTCCATTTTTTGAGTTGTGCCACTTTTGCTTATGAAACTGGCGAACTGCAAGGCAAGAATGTCAAGAGTTCGACTCCCAGTGAAGTCAAGCAACGTTCTGGAGCTGATTGCGGGGCAAATTGTGATTATTTATTGTTTAGACATAGATTTTTTTACGGGAGCTTTAATTTTCAATATGGCGTCTCCTTGGACGATGAGTGATGGACGGATGACGCTGGGTCGTTGGATCGTTTTTAAAGGGAATATATTTCCCACCATATTTTTAACCTTATTCGCTTGTCTCAAGGCCCTTAAACAATGATTTTGAACATTATTATTCTCTTTCTTTTCTTTTTTACAAATTCTTTTAAAAAAATCTTACAAATCGTCATTTTTTTCAAAGAAAATAAACAAAACATTGCTCTTTAGAAGCCTTTACATGTCTCATAATCTTTTTGTCCTACCAGCGCTTCGAGACCAACATTTGGCAAGTGCTGAGAAGAAGCACCGCATCAAACTCAGTCACTACTGTCTACCGGTTTAAATAAATAAAAAAAAAACGGTAAATCTAATTCAAATAAAACAAAGTCGTGTTAGTTAATTTATAATTTAAGAACGGCTGGACCGATTTTAATGAGATATTAATAACCAAAACGATGCCAACGATCCAGTGTCAAAATATCAGCAAGGTTTTGTAGTCAGCGGCGATTAGTACTAAATTCAATGACCAATCATCATCACCAGTGGCCTAATTCACGTATTTTGACAGTCAAGATCTCGCTGACGTTCTGAAGTCGTCCCATTGAAAAACAGTCCTAAATCCGTATTCACAAGGGTCATTTTGATAGAACGATTACTCGATAGGATCGCAACTCAGTGTTTTGTTGTCGTTGAAGTTTTGTTACGTGAATAAGGCTACAGGTCATTTAGTCCCTCTACATTTTCTGCATACATGTAATTCAGATGCCAATGCAAAATAATGATGTCATAGAGCTGGTCTGATGATGGAGCCAGAAGGTGGCCATAGAAACTGACGAAACGATGGAACCCTATCGAGTTTGGGTTCGTTTGATCTCGTTCAAGTACTCTGGTCTTGTGATATCCAGATTCTGATCTGATGATGGAGCCGAAGATGGCCATCATAAAAGCTTGTTTTAAGATATTATTAATTATGAGGGGGTCAAAAGTGGCTCCAAATGGTTCGTGTAATATGGCACGGTGCTGCTCGCCAGTTCTGTTACTTGAACTTGGCTTGATACGCTACCGCGTGTCTAAAGTCGCGTGTAATAATATTGCTGTCGCGCTCGCACACTCACTGCGGCCGCCCGTCGCACAGTCGCGACAGCAATATAATTACGCGCGAGCGATAAGGATGGGTAGCTTGGGGTCATTGGACGAAATTCTATCTGCTCGGCGACCGGACTTTAGATCAATTTATTTTGATTGATTTGGTCATTGACATTTGTCGTTTTAGACGCCGCTGACCACGAGGTCTTGGTACGGATGTGTAAGCGTACCCTAAAGCTGTATTCACATTGTTACGAGGCAAATGTTCCGTATCAGTGTGAATGCACCTTAATGAAGTGTGAAGCAATAAATATATTTTTGGATTGCTCATCTGTGATGGAAATATTGTGGAACGATGAATTTGATTATTGTAATAAATGTTGTATTATATTCTTGAAGACAATTTTATTGTTATATTTGTCCACCTTCCTCCCTTTCAAGCTATACTAGTCCAACGGTGTCGGCATCTGTCATTTTTGTAAAGGTGACTGACTGACTGACTGACTGACATAGTGATCTATCAACGCACAGCCCAAACCACTGGACGGATCGGGCTGAAATTTGGCATGCAGGTAGGCGGTTATCACCATAGCTGGGCACCGTTAATCAAATAGTTAACTTCGTTAATCGTTAATAAAAAAATTAACTTCGTTAAACGTTGAAACGTTACATTTCGCAAGATTTAACGCAAGTTAACGTTAATCGTTAATCCGTTAACACATAATAATAAAACGAAAAAAATAATTGTATTCAAGGTTCAAATAATTTCGAAAGATTGTACCTATCGCGCATGGAATTAATTCCTCTTTTATGTTTGCGCTACAAGCTTTCGAAATTGGCTCCGACTCTATCTGGCAGAATCTCGTTACGCAGAAACTCATTTGGCATAACTCACTTGGCATAATCTTCTTTAACCGAATATTTATAAGGCATAAACATTGTCAAAAATAATCATCGTTTGGTAGAATGTTTATATACCCGAATTTTCAATGGCATACTTTTAAGATAGCAGAATTTTATTTGGCATAATTTCGATTAGCATAATGTTTCTTTAGCACCATGATAATTTGGCATCATTATTTAATGATATTCCAATGGTGGAATACGGCTAACATTTAGAGTGCCTACCCAACTTTTGGGTTTGCGTGTTTTTTTAGTAAATAGAGTCCAGCCTAAGACGTCCCTTTCTTAGTGGAAGATCGGCATGATCTACTTAGTCTTCAAATGTACCAACGAAGGTCATTTTAAAAAACTTGTTGGACAACAAAGCTATAGGTTAGGTTAGGTTAGACTTGCGCGACCGCGGCAGCGGCCGCCGAGCGCTAAGTCTAGAATCGCATACTTAAATAGTTGATTTCCAATAAAAACTACCCAAAAAACGCAACTTAACCTCAAAAGGACAGTGCCAGGGTCTGGACCAAGTGCTGCCCAGAATGAAACCATAGTGCATTTTGTTATTCAGGCCAATACTAATTTATAAACCGGAGCGCACTGAAATCTATCCCTGGAGTTAAGAGAAAAAAAGAGTTTTGTTTTGAATTATTTACATACAAAATATCATCGATGTATACGTACTACGCATAAGATTTCGCGATTTTGGCATTAAATAACACTCGCTATGTTGAACTTAGCCATACTGCATCCGTACACCTTACTTTAGTGCGACTTAGACATTCTTTATAAACGATCTAGCGCTGTTTTAATTGTTTGGTAAGTTGATAGAAATTAATTATTTCCAAAAATGAAGCAAGAAGTTTTAGTTCTATATCATTGCAAAAAATAAATTTATTAGTGTATTACAATCGATTATTGGAGTTATTAAGCTAAAACTTCTTGCTCCATTTTGGAAATAATTAATTTCTGTCAAGTAACCAAACTACTGTAATAGCGCTTGATCGCTTATAAAGAATGTCGAAGTCGTACTAAAGTAAGGTGTACGGATGCAGTATGGTTAAGTTCAACATATCGCGTGTTATTTAATGCCACAATCGCGAAATCTTATGCTTAGTACGTATACATCGATGATATTTTGTATGTAAATAATTCAAAACAAAACTCTTTTTTACAAGCTTTTTTTTCTCTTAACTCCAGGGATAGATTTCAGTGCGCTCCGGTTTATAAATTAGTTTTGGCCTGAGGAACAAAATGCACTATGGTTTCATTCTGGGCAGCACTTGGTCCAACTTCCATACATGGATTGGCACTGTCCTTTCATTTTCAGTTTTTTCAGAAACTAAGTTTCTGATCTCCCCCATTCACAGGGGGAGTTCCCCTACCTCCCTCTCTCCCACCACCTCATCCCTACAACCCTTAATAATGCGATTGGGGAATAAACATTTTACCTTTAATAGTATGCCAAAAGACTATTCTGACTAAGAACTTTCTGCGATGTGATGGTTCTGCTTTTTAATTATTCGGGATACTAAAATTATGCCTAAAGATGATTCTACCTTACAAAATTATTAGTTTTGAATGTATACCAAATGAGTGTATGCCTAACGAATTTCTGCGTAAAGAAGATTATGCCATCCGTTGTTATGCATAGTAAAATTATGATTAAAAAAGTTCTGCGAAAAAAGGTAGAACCTTCGAAATTATAGTACAACTGCATTTCAGAATAAAAACTTGTTTTAAAAAAAGTTTTTTTATTTATTATAATTTTACTCTACACTTTTTAGTAGTATCTCAACCTCAGAGCCTTGGTTCAATTACAATAGGTAGGTACAATTAAGCACCAAAGTGCTCGAAAAGACAAATCCAGCAAACCCAAACTCGATAAGTTTCCACCGTTTTGTTTAGGAATTCCTATGGCCACCTCCCGACTCCATCATCAGGACCCTGGACATCATCTAGTACTAAAGTGCTCGAAAAGACAAATCCAACGAACCCAAATTCGATGCAATGCCGCCGTTTCATTTAGGAGTTCCTATGGCCACCTCATGACGCCAGACCAGCTTAATGGTACCATAACATTGCATTGTCATCGTACTTACATAAGTATACCAAACAGCTCAATCGGTTGAGGAAAACTGGTCTTAAATTCAGTTGCAAGAGTTGTCCCACACATACATACTAACAAGTGTCCTTAGTGATCTGGTTACAAAAACTGTTGTTTTGGGTTCTGGAAGTTCTGGAAGCCCGAACGTACTTGTCAGAACGTGTTTTTCTAGCGTTTTCAGCTTGCCTGCTGTATCTTTTTGGTAAATAGTAGGTACTGGATTAACGATTAACGGACTTAGAAAAATTTAACAGAAGTTAACGAGTCCGTTAACAATTTTTCAAGTTAACTTAAAAGTTAATCCGTTAATAGAAATGTTAACCTCGTTAATTAACGATTAACGGATTAACGAGTTAATGCCCAGCTATGGTTATCACAGTTATCACGTCAAGTCGCGGGCGGCCGCTAGTTAATTACCACATGAAGCAATTAATAAATGAATGACTACCAACTAGGTCAAAGGAAGGTCGAGTTTGATCCACGTCGACCGCTGGACTGTTGTGGTCATCTCATCATACTTAATTTATACTTTACTTTAAAGCTGAAGAGTTTGTTTGCTTGAACGCGCTAATCTGCCGCTAAGCCGATTCGAATTTTTGTGTTGGATAGCCAATTTATCGAGGAAGGCTTTTAGATTTCGGTACTTGCACATTTTATAACTATACAAGTTAAAAAATATCATCTCCCAAGTCCCGGCTTATTTAAGAAATTGAATGTTTTTTTATTAAGTATATCGTCTAGCCATACTATGAGACTATCACGTGTCTTCTCTGTGTATGTATAGTATGTATGTATCTATGTCTAGTGAGTGACCTAAGGAGGATGGAATTGTTTAATTGGAGACCGTGAATTAGCACAATTTCATGATATCACATAACTTAAATATTAATAATAAATTTGGAGATAAGAGTCTTGTCTAAGGTAAATCGATGTCTCCTTTTTAACCGATTTCAACAAAAGGAAGGTTTGAACCTCAGTTTGAACGCCTTTAAAATATCAGCATGGATTTTTAATTTAAGTCAGGTCACAGTTCCTAAAATACCTAAAGGAGAAAAAACTTCTTTAGCCTAGGCGCAGACCAACGAAGAATCGGCGATACCAAACTGTGTAATGTGCGCACTTTCATACATAACATGCCCATAGGCCATACTGATTAACAGCCCAACCCCAACTTATCGGCCAACCCCAATGTATTAGGTACCTACTTTGCTCTATGCGGCCAACTAAAAATCGGTGGTCTGCGCCTAGGCTTCATTTACCTACTGTTTCCGATATTCCAGAGCAAAGACTAATATAGAATGCTCGAGAGGTTAAACTACTCACGATAACTTACTGCTTGTTATCCATACCGCTATCTAATAGTAGTTATTTTATTATTTACGACTTGATAACTCGATCGATAAAACTGAAGAATGACTGAAGATGATTTTTCATTTTACACTTGCGTCGTTGTTTTCGAAGGCGGTGGTCGTGTCGTGTGTGAAAAATGGCGCCAAAAGTTCCTGTCAAACTGTTAAACAATGGACAAACTATTCCCGTTATGGGATTAGGCACTTGGAAGGTAAGATTTTGCAACTTTTCTTGAAAAATAAACTACTAATATAATTATGCCTAAATAAAAATCGCGTATGGAACTTTAAGCTATAGGTATTATAGTTACGTGAAACAATACGAGCATTTATAGGTCACGGTCCTTTTTATGTGCCATCAAGTAGGTTGCTAAACAGATTTTGATATGCTACACATTCTTACACACATTATTCTCAGTCATCAAGGAAGTTAATTTAAAAAACTACTTTTACTCAGATCATGATGAATCAATTTTAACGTTACAAAGTTGTTATAAATAGCAATAATTTAATTAATTTAATAATCAAAAACGCTATGAACTTATTATAAAGCGCTTATTTTTTTAAAAATTAGACTGGTTTTTATTAAAACTTTTTCTTGTTTTAATCGACACAATTTCCGAACGAAATCCGAATTATAAAAACTATACACATGTTTTTGACATTTGATCGAATGAAAATTACTGTCATTCTGGGCACTCTTTAATCTGTGATTCTGGGGCCTTGAATTGAAAACAGCCGGCTCTTTTTCCATTCATTAATTACTAAAAACTACGAGAAGAAATACGTTGCTGTGTATTTTAGAAAGAAACTTGTTTTTAATAAAACGATATGGCGTCTAAAGTTCCTAAAGTGAAATTCTGCAATGGGTTGGAATGTCCAATTCTTGGTTTGGGAACTTGGAAGGTAAGAATGTCACTTTGAATTTTAGAATTGAGAATTTCAGCTGAATTACTAACTTTAGAACAAAAATTATCAGCTAATTATCGCTTCAATTACTTGTTATTACATTAAGGATATAGTATAAATAATTTAGGGCACAAACTTGTCTGTACTTTGGCAATTTTTAAACTCGAGATTGTTCAATTGACTGACGTGGATATTAGCCATATTTCGTTTATAAGTTCGTTTCAGCCATTTATGACGTCCACTGCTGGACAAAGACCTCCCCCAAGGACTTCCACAAGGTTTTATTGTATTTTATTTTCATTCCATTAGAAGTACTTTTGTGGCGCCTTCAAATTTTAATTCCTTATTTATTTCATAAAATATGACTAACATAATAATATCTTCTGAACCCTGTGCTTATCTACCACTAATATTGGGTAGTTAATTAAATAAAAAAATCATTCAAACCACCAGTTTTTTATAGATTAGAACTGGCTTAAAAATCTTTTCCGTCACCTCTTTCACATAAACCATGTTCGTCACCTTCCATCAAGTGAGATGTATCCCCCCACTCCAGAATGGTCTATTGCCCACTCCAGAAATTCTTAGAAATAGTCAAGTGAAGACGTTCAGCAAATAAAACCCCCATCTTATTTATATTAACTGACAGTTAAATATTTCCAAGAATATTTTTGTTAGATATATAAGGGTAGGTATACCCAACATTGATGAAACAAATGCTGGCCGTAACAGCGTATTGCATCATAAAGGTAGCAGGAAGGCGCTGGACGCTGGCCGCTACCAACGGGGCAACATGGAAAGCATTGGGGGAGGTCTATGTTCAGCAGTGGACGTCTTATGGCTGAAATGATGATGATGAACAGCGTATTGCACTTGAAAATTTCGACGGGTTCATCCAGTGTCTAAGTAGCTCAGTTGGAAGAGCAGTCGCCCGACAAGCGGAAGGTCGTGGGTACAATTCCTGCCTTATGCAGTTCGATTTTTTCAAGTTATTTATAATTATCAAAATACTTATTAGTAACACAGGCTAGCGGCTGAAATTATGACGATGATGAAAACTTATGCTACAATAACACCTTTATCTACTATCAGAATAAAGAGTATCATTCACCATCAGTACAATCATTTTATATTATCTGGTAGATGTCTATCACAATGGATTATTGTTAAACACTAAGATAAGTGTCCATCATATTATTTGCACTCAACTGTGCCAAAGTGATTATAGTGCCGATAGGAACAGGCAATTATGAAAATATTATTATTTTCGAAAAAATCTAAAGCCTAAGGCGGGTATCGATCAGGAATCGGGAAACGGGAAGGTCGTGGTTTTTATTCCCGCCTTAGGCAGGCAGGGACAGCTGCCCCCCTCGGAAATCGCTTTGAAGGAGCTAATGCCCGTTTTCACCATCAATCCCTAATTTTTAAGTGACCCCTATAGTAACACTTAAAAGGCATTTTTTCAGGGTCACTTAAAAATTAGGGATTGATGGTGAAAACGGGCATAAGTCAAACAATCTAACCCAAAAAAAGCTGGGTACGCCCATGTAGAATCTATCTAATTTTTAACTCAGTCAAGCTTGAAGCCGAAGCTTAACTTAATGAAAAGTCGATGATTATTTAAAAGATAAAAATGTTTGGGATGGTTAACTGCCTAGCTCGCATAAATATTTATAACTATGTATTTTTTAAAGTCTGTAAACCTTTGAGAAAGAGGCTGACAATAGTTTCTTGCGCTGCTTCTTCTCAGCACTGGCCATTTACTGTCCTGAAGCAGTGGTAGGGTTAATACTGGGACGTGTAAAAGTGCTTTTTTAAGCCTACTTGCATAAATAAATTAGTTTTATGAGTTGTTTATGAGTTTTAGTACCAAATTTGCTAGACTCTACTGGCGCTAACGATACTTCAAACATGCTACAAACGACCTTGACTAACGATAAGATCAATAATTCCAGTTATCATGCTATAGGCTTTGTTGTTGAGTGCTTGGAAGATTACAATGCAGTATTTTTATAGGTCGGTAAAAAAATTAGTGGTAGCTATAAAAATCTGTTGAATAGCTGGTTGTAAAAAAGGTAGATTATTGTATGTCTGTGTGGTGTCGTGATGTATCAGAACGGAATAGGTTTCATACATTAAGTAGGTATATCGTTTAAACCATTGGTTCCCAAACTTATGTGAGACGCGCCCCCTTTCGGCCATACAAAAAATTCTGCGCCCCCCCTCTTCCAGTCAAGATTATTTATTGTTCGTATCGAGCAGTCTGGAATGCATTCTCTCAGCGGTCGCAGGTTTCTTACAGATGGCCCGCGCCCCCCTTTAAAGATTTTTGCGCCCCCCACTTTGAGAACCATATTGGTTCCCAAATCCCCGTTTAAACTTTAGATCGTTTCATCCATGAATACGCGCCCCACCATTCTTTCGCTAATGTTTTAAGGAAACTGCTCATAAGTATATTACAGTATATTATGTCAATCGATTGAACGTCTCTACGTAGTCTACTACTCAATTATGTATGTTTACATAAAAATTATTGATCGTCAATTATGTAATTATAATTTACAAGCAGTTGACCCGATGTATGTCAAGGCTTCAGATAAGTGCTGCTTATCAACGTAGCACTTATGTAGTTGCAAAAAGAGTGGTTTTGCAACAAAAATATAGTCCTATGTATGACCAGTACCAACTAGTCATGTCATTGTAAGCAACGTGTGATTGCATTTAGACTGATTCATCTGACCGATTTCGGTCATGGCGACCACTTCTAACTGGTGAATTTAGATGAATGTTTCGAGGATCGCCAGTTCGATTCCCTTCGACTGCTGGACTATTGTAGTGAACCCATTTCTAACACAAGTGTTGTAATTGATTTATTCCGAGTGAAAATTACTTGGCGTGGGACGTCCACAACGTGTACAGATGAACATTAAAGGTTGCGGGAAGGCGCTGGATGCAGGTTACTAACCGGACATTCTGGAAATCATTGGGGAAGGCCTATGTTCAGCAGTGGACGTCCTGTGGCTGAAATGATGATGATGGAGTAAAAATTAACATTGAAGGACATAGCACACTTATCAACTCAGAAAGAGAACGTAATCGTATCAATTCGACGCTCCATACAAAGAATACTGACCGTATTCTTATGAAACGCCATACTGTAACACACACTTATCCGCACCGTAACGTAAACGCCTCGCTTCGAGTTTGACAGCACGTGACAGGCGATTCCTTTCCGAGTTGACAAGTCCCTTCATCATCCTCATCAACAGCCCTTTACAGTCCACTGCTGGACTATGAGCCTCCTCCACTACAGTGGAGGGTTTTGCCATAATCCCCACGCTTGGCAGGCTGGTTGGAGATCGCAGTTTAAAAGATTGATGTTTTTCAGAGAGCGCTCTGAAAAACATCAATCCCGTTCTCTGTTTGATGTGTAGTCCCTAATTCGCCTCTTACGAGACGCGTGAAGAGTAGGGGTTGGTGACAAGTCTCTTATGATCTTTAATTGCAATGTTCCTTCTACAGTCCAAGCCGGGCGAAGTGACGCAGGCGGTGAAAGACGCGATCGACATCGGCTACCGTCACTTCGACTGCGCGTACGTCTATGGGAATGAAAAGGAGGTCGGTGCTGCCATCACTGCGAAAATACAGGAGGGAGTCGTCAAGAGGTGAGTGCGTTCATTTCAGCCTGGCAGGGCATGTGCCCCGCCCACTTTTACCCACTACGAGCTATGCAGCTCGTAGAGCTGATGGCCGCTGGGGCAGGAAAGTTCTTGAGTGGCGACCACGAGCTGGAAGACGTAGCGTGGGCAGGACTCCCACTGGGTGGACCGACGATCTGGTGAAGGTCGCGGGAGGTGCCTGAATGCGAGCGGCGCAGGACCGGTCTTTGTGAAAATCCTTGGGGGAGGCCTTTGTCCAGCAGTGGACTTCTTTCGGCAAGAGGTGAGTGTCATCCAGGGTCTGGGGGCGTAGTGTGGGCTTACGTCAAACGCATTCGATGTCAACAGCCCCCCTAGCGGAAACTTTCAAGAACTAAAATCTTCTTATATTTTTTTAACTCGCTATCTCAGCTCTCGTTCCCACCACTGCAACTCCTGTGTAGCCAGGATCTACAGCTTGACCGCCATAAAAACCCAACCAGTGAAGATCAAGTTTGTCCCGGGGGAAAGTTAAACTGTCATTGGACCCGCAACGAAATTAATTAACATTAGAAGGAGTTCTAAATTAAGGTTCGCGCTCGCTAGTAACGACGTTTGATGTAACTCGCACTAAGCCCTCTGTTCGTTCGTTTAGGCTAAATGACGTCCACAGCAGGACAAAGGCGTCCCTCAAGGATTTCCATAACGACTGGTCCTGCGCTGCCCGCATCCAGGTTCTTCCCGCGACCATCAACAGATCTTCGGTCCATCTAGTGGCGGGCCTGCCCACACTACGAACGTCTTCCGTCGTCGCCAATCGAAAACTGAGAGCTTAGTGTGAGTTCTCATCAAACGTCGACACTATAGTTCATTCAGCTTATGATGGTGATTTAGACAGTTGAAACATTTCGTTTCATGAATCCAACTTCCTAAGAATAAAAATATTTAGGTGTAAAAATCAATCACTTTTTTGTGTTTTCATCTTTAAATACTTCATTTTCTCCAGGGAGGACCTCTTCATCACCTCCAAGCTCTGGAACACCTTCCACCGCCCAGACCTGGTGCGAGGAGCGCTGACTGAGACCCTCCAGAACCTCAACCTGACCTATCTGGACCTGTACCTCATCCACTGGCCTCAGGCGTACAAGGTAACCATCATCTTCATCATCATCATCATTTCAGCCATAGGACGTCCACTGCGGAACATAGGCCTCCCCCAATGACTTCTTATCAATCCTACATAGCACACTTATCAACACCGTGTGGCGAGGCGTTTACGTTACGGTGAGGCTAAGTGTACGTTGCAGTACAGAGTTACTATGAGAATACTAACCGCCTCGAGCGGATATTATGGTTACGATCCGTTTCCGGGTTGATAAGTGTGCTTCGTCCTTTAGTCTACACTATCCTGACATGTCAGGGGCCGGACCCCTCCTTGATAAATGACCTTAAATACGCCAATGTCTGTGGGCACGTTGTTTTTTTTGTCAAAAGAATATTAGTAATTTGTTTTTTCACAAATTATGTACTAATAGGTATCACGAGTTGGCCAGTCCGACACCTTCACCCTTCGGCTATCGTGGCTTCATAAGAATAATATTCTACATTTGTCTCCAGGAAGAAGACATACTATTCCCCGTAGACTCAGAAGGCAAGATCCAGTTTTCCTCAGTGGACTTCGTGGACACCTGGAAGGCTTTGGAGCCCTTCGTGGCCGAGGGTCTGGTGAAGAGCCTCGGCATCTCCAACTTCAATAAGAAACAAATCACACGGCTGCTGGAAACGGCCACCATCAAGCCTGTTGTCAACCAGGTCAGTAAAAGACGTGTTGCCACCACCAATCAATAGGGTTGACTGGGTAATAAAATCAAAATTCTATTTAGTCCGTCAGACAGATAATAAAAAAAATTTGGACACATATTTTTAAATTTTTTTCATAATCGATTAACAATAAATGCTTATCTTATCTTATCGAATAATTACAGTATTTATTGAGTTGAAATGTCGCGTCACGTCACTTTTGAGTAAAAAATCTACTCAAGCGTGACGTAACGCGCCATTTCAACTCGATGTAGCACTGTTGTATTTAATTATGAAAGAAAATAAAAAATATGAGTAATATTTTCTAATTATTTGTCTGAATTGAAATTTTGTTATCTAACCTATTGACGTACTTTTTAAAACTGTCAAAACGACTCTCTCCCATAGATTTGTACGGCAATACAAGCAAGTGACGTCACTATTTTGTCATCTCAATGAGGGTTTTCGCGTATGAAAGATCCGCTAGATGGCGGGATGTGGATGTGGGGCCTGACTGCTGCGTGATTGGTGGATTTTGACAGATCTGTCAATGTCATGTCAAAAATAACCAAACATGCAGCATTTGGACCTCGCGTCTACGTATTGCCATCTGGCGGATTTTTCATACGCGAAACCCTCATTAAATTACTTTTTTCAATTACAATGCAACCAAAAATCTTAATTTATAGGCAATTTAAAGTTAATTAAGTTTTTAGACCAGAATGAAGTTGTCATTTCGAATTATTGGGGTATGGTGTCAGTCAAATACTCGGACAGCAGCAGACTAAGGCCCAGAACACACGGTGAATCGCAACTGTAACGAAACTGCAACTTATAGTTACTTTTGAGTTTTTTTTTTAAGTTTAAAACCGATTTGAACTGGTCAAATTGGTCGCGTCATGTGTGGTCTCTCAACGGAATCTATGGCAGAAACTTAGATGCAACTCAAAAGTAACTAGAAGTTGCATTATCGTTGCAGTTGCGTTTCACCGTGTGTTTTATTTTTATTTTATTTTATTTATTTGGTTCACCAACAGTTAACTGTGTTCTGGGCCTTATCAATTCATAAAGGGATACCGTTTCACCTTGTCCACCGTGTCACCTTTCGCGAGCTGTCACCGCTTTTCGCGCACTGTCAACCGCGAGGCGAGGCGCTTATGTACAGGTTCGGCCAAACCAACGCGACCACACGCGATCAGCCAGCGTGCAGCGATGAAGATCAATGCATTTAAGTCTCGTCACCATGTACGGCCATGAATGAACCGTGTTGGACAACTACATTTNCAACTATTGCAAATTGCATTCCAAAGCACTTACCGAAACCTTCGGATATCCGAAATAAAAAAATATCCCTAACCCTAACCGAAACCGGCATAATATTATTCTTATATCCGTAACCGTATCCATAACCGAAATTACATATCCATAACATCCCTAAACTAGACCTATTAGTACTTACACAGTTTTTTAAAGTACTTCATTATTATTATTCTATCCCAGGTGGAATGTCACCCTTACCTCAATCAGAGCCGTCTGAAGGCCTTCTGCGAGTCCCAAGGCATCGCCTTGACAGCATACTCGCCGCTCGGGTCGCCGGACCGGCCCTGGGCCAAGCCAGGAGACCCTCAGCTCTTGGAAGACCCGAAGATCAAGGCCATAGCTGATAGACTTGGGAAGACCGCTGCACAAGTACTGATCAGGTAATAATCATCATCATCATCATCATCATCATTTCAGCCATAGGACGTCCACTGCTGAACATAGGCCTCCCCCAATGCTTTCCATGTTGATCGATTGGTAGCGGCCTGCGTCCAGCGCTTCCCTGCTACCTTTACGATGTCGTCGGTCCACCTTCTAGGTGGAGGTAAGGATCAACCCTTTCTAATTTTTTTTTATCCACGAGGAAGCTCTTGGCCTGTATCTTACCTGATGGTAAGTGATGATCAGGCCGAAGGTGGAAGCGAGCTTCACCCGGAATCCTCAACCACGGAGGAACTGGCTATCTTACCTCTAACTGCCGGAACACAACAATGCTGCTAATATTGTTGTTATGGCGACAGACTTAGGTAAGATGGTGGTAGCTAGCCAGGCGAACTTAGAACAAGCCCTCGTTCGTTCGTTCGTTTCAGCCAAATGACGTCCACTGCTGAACAAAGGCCTCCCCAAGGTTTTCCACAATGAATGGTCTTGCGCTGCCCGCATCCAGGGTCCTCCCGCGACCTTTACCAGATCGTCCGTCCACCTAGTAGGCCTGTCCAGTTGAAAGTTGTGTACCAAATAAATTCACCTCCTAAGGAGCGAAGCATCGTTCCGCGTACTAGTGTCCTGTCCATGCCACTTCAGCTTGCTAATCCGTCGGACTATGTCAGCGACTTTAGTTCGTTTACGGATCTCTTCATTTTTGATTTCATGGAGAAAAAGCTATAAGAAAAGCAGAAGAAAAGTAGGTATTTCTATTCTGAGGGCGGTAGTGTGAGTTTACGTCAAACGCATTCAATATCGACTGCGTTAAAAAAATATAATTATGAAGATTTTAGTTCTTCAGTTTCCGCCAGGGGCGCTGTACAATCCTTCATACATTTAATGTCACTTTTTTACGCAGAAAATCTGTCTGGTCCGTGAGCACGTAGAATTTTGTCCAATTTGTCGGCCGTTTGGTGTAGTGGTTCAGAACGTGCTACTATGCCAAGAGGTCCCGGGTTCGATTCCCGGCCGGGCAGAAATTGAAATGATGAATTTTAATTTCTGTGACGGGTCTGGGTGATACTATGTATAATATGTATGTATTTAAAAAAAAAAGTATATAAGTAGTATATCCGTTAAGCTAGCACCCATAACACAAGCATTAAGTTGCTTACTTTGGGGCTAGCTGGCGATGTGTGAAATTGTCCAAAGATTTATTTATTAATGACCCCAAGCTACCCATCCTTATCGCTCGCGCGTAATTATATTGCTGTCGCGACTGTGCGACGGGCGCCCGCAGTGAGTGTGCGAGCGCGATAGCAACATAATTACGCGCGAGCGATAAGGATGGGTAGCTTGGGGTCATTGGACAAAATTCTACGTGCTCACAGACCGGGCTTTAGTAACTCATAAAATCTATTTCTGTTATTCTTTCCAGGTACCAAATCGACCGCGGCAACATAGTCATCCCGAAATCAGTGACGAAGTCACGCATCGCGAGCAATTTCGACGTTTTCGACTTCAAGCTGTCGCAAGAGGATGTCCAGCTGATTGACAGCTTCGATTGTAATGGACGGCTCGTGCCGATGACCGCGTGAGTAGCCCACTGTTGGACTTAGGTTGCCCAATGTTGGACTAAGATTGCTTGGTGCTGGACATAGATTGCCCACTGCTAGACTTGGGTTGCCCACTGCTAGGCTTAGGTTGTCCACTGCTGGACATAGGTTGCCCACTACTGGACTTATATTACCCACTTCAAGCTGTCGCAAGAGGATGTCCAGCTGATTGACAGCTTCGATTGCAATGGACGGCTCGTGCCGATGACAGCGTGAGTAGCCCACTGCTGGACTTTGTCCACTGCTGGACTTGCGTAGCCCATTTTTGGGCTTAGGTTGCCCTCTGCTGGACATTGGTTGTCCACTGGTGGATTTATGTAGCCCACAGCTGGGCTAATTTAGCTCAGAGCAGGACTTATGGCTCCTTTCAATCCCACTGGGTGACTGCTTTATTACGTCAGTCCCATGATGGACATCCAAATAAAGGTCATAATAGCACACTTATCAACTCGGAAAGGGATTAACGCCTGAATTCACAAACAATACTATGAGTTCTCACAGTGCGCATGGATGCACAGGGTGACACACGAACCAATAACAGAGCTCTATTTAACGTTGTGCATTCGATTTGCTGCTTCATTTAAGCAAGCATCGTTTGTGAATACGGGCGTAAGACTATCGCCTTTCGCTGTCAACCGCGAGGCGAGGCGATTACGTTACGGCGCGGATAAGTGTGCGTTGCAATATGGAGTTTCATACAAAGAATACTGACCGCCTCGAGTTGATACGGTTACGATCCCTTTCCGGGTTGATAAGTGTGCTTCGTCCTTTAGTCGGACACTTCATTTCCCGCTTAGGCCAATATTAATAATCATAATCATTTATTTGCAATTAAACATGGTATATAAAGATGTTAGGTAGACAGTGAGAACGATACACGTTTAGCTAAAATTATTAGCATGCAAAAGTTAAACTAGAAACACCACAATATTAGCGACGATTCTAAAGAAGAACAAAACTACAGCAAGTCAAAGAACTCTTTTAACAATTGGACAAATAATTGGACACAATTGACTATTATTTTGACTCCATTCCCCAATAATTCTAAATCACAACTTTTTTAAAAATACTTCATTCTAGCCTTAAAAACTTAATGAATTTTCAAATTAACTGTAAATTACGATTTTTGGTCGCATTGTAATTGAAAAAAGTCGTTTATTTGAGTGGACAAAATAGTGACGTCACTCGGTTAGTATTGCCATACAAAATCTATGGAAGTCTCGTTTTGACAGTTTTAAAAAGTACGTCAATTGATTGGTGGTGTCAAATAAAATTAATCTAATCCACTGGCTCACTACATGCTATTGATCTAATAAAAATCTTGCAAATCACGAAGGCGAGTGAGCTTTACATGTGTGGTGGCTCGCTACAGCTCGTTTTCAAAAGTTTTGACAGACATTACACTATCGTTATGTGCATGTACACGTACACACACAAGTAAAGCTCACTCGCCTTCGTGAGTTGCAAGAACTGTACCTAAAGTAGTCCACTGAAAGACGAAAGTTATTTCTTTATTCAAAGATTTCCTGCTTCTTTGCCCACTGCTGAACATAACCCTTTGTTATTTAGTCCACTGCTGGGCAAAAAGACTTGTAACATGTTATTTAATAAAACATATTTTCTTATTATTTTTCAGTTCCCTCGGCCACAAGGACCATCCGTTCGAGAACGACGAATTTTAAACACCATACGATGCCTTACTATCGAATATTATACGAATAAGTATACTATAGTCTGGTCTGCGAGCACGTAGAATTTTGTCCAATGACCCCAAGCTACCCATCCTTATCGCTCGCGCGTAATAATTATGTTGCTGTCGCGCTCGGACACTCACTGCGGGGTCATTGGACAAAATTCTACGTGCTCACAGACCCGGCTTTACACAGTACTATAGAGTATAGAGTACACATATTATTGAATAATAAATAAACACTTATGTTTTACACGAAACTTCTTTTATTTATAAATAGCTTTCCGCCCGCGGCTTCGCCTGCGTGGAATTTTGTCTGTTACAGAAGAACAATATCGCGCGCGTATTTGCTCACCGCGGCACCGTTTAGACCTACCCTGGACTACGACAAACATTTTAAAACCAAAATCGGCTCAATCGGCCCAGCCGTTTTCGAGTTTTAATCAGACTTAACGAACATCAATTCATTTTTATTTATATAGAAGATGACTGTTACAGTCAAAACTCATAATCGGTCAAAACTACTTATGACTGATTTTTCCAGTCAAAAGTGGTTTTGAACAAGGATGGTAGTCAAGTGCTTTCGCGTTAAATAAAGTCTATTTCTTTCTTTCTTTCTTATTTAAAATTTTACCAATCAGAGGGCTTAGTGTGAGTTTACAACAAACGTCGGCACTAATTAGTGCGTTAAATAATTATATGAAAATTTTAGTTCTTGAGAGTTTCCGCTAGGGGCGCTGTACAATCCATCATACCAGAGCCCCGATTACGGTATTTTTTAACGTCAACAATCCAGACACGCTTCTCGATTCTGCGATACGATTGGTCGTTCAACAGCGTACGTCAGCTGTTTTGACCAATCGTATTGCAGAATCAGAAACGCGTCTGGATTGTAGACTACAGACTTAAAAGTTACCGTAATCGGGGCTCTGGCCTGTTCATCTCCGCGAGTTTACATCGAAAACAAAACACGTACGATGGCCCACCTACAGGATACTATTCGACAAGGCCTCACATACGAGCGAACATTGACGCGTATTCTTGTGTATGATGGAAGAAAATAAAGAAAATGGTGTACTAAATACTGTGCAGTATTTAACTGCCTAAATAATAATAAAAACACAGAATGTACTTTTTTAAGTTGCCTCAAGACACTGAGAGGTAAATAAGTAGTTAATATTATTCATGATAATACATGCTAAATCATGTATTACCTCCGCCATTTTCCGCAGTTTGGCACCTCACGTCNGTCCGATTTACCTAAACAAATAAATTAAAAATACTTGCGGATCAAAAGTACTCAATCATACTACAATTTACGAAAAAATCACGCGTGACGCACATACGTCAGTGGGCAGTCAACTGACATAGACCCGGCGTCTACGAGTGCCAAAGCACGACTGATTTATGCCATTTGATGCACCCGATTTTATAGTATTTTCAAATTAATTTTTCATTTGAAGATTGAAGATAGATATTTTTTCTTTTTCACACAATAATAGTACTATGTTTCTTCTTAAGTATAAAGTAGTTTATGTTGCCAAATGACTTTTAGAGTATGAGATGTGACCTGTTTTCTTGCAGTAATTTTCTCGAATTTTGACTATCTTAGACATGATAAAAATGCATTTTAATGAATTAAACATCAAAATTTTCTCAATACACTTCCTTCTTCAGGGTATGCTTATTCTAATGAATACATTCTATCTTCTTACTTAGAAATAAATTTGTTGTAATATTAGTTCAAAGTTGTGCCTTCGCGAGTTACCTGGAAATCGGGCTTTCGAAATTCGCTGTTTTCGTAGGCAAAAATCCAATTTGACCGAGATTTTGTCAATAGACATTCCGTAAAAACGTATGATAATTACGATGATATAAGTCAAAAGAAGCTATAACAATAAATTATATGACTAAAATCATTTCGAAATCTGCCAAATTCTCGATTTCTGCATGAAAAATGTGACAACGCTCTTAATACATGAAATAAAAAATTTAACTCGATAACTCGCTCTAAATAAATAGTGGACTGTATTTTAAGTTTTTAATTTTTATACTATTGATTTATTTTATTGCCTAAGTTAATTAAGTTTTTAGACCAGAATGAAGTTGTCATTTCGAATTATTGGGATATGGTGTCAGTCAAATACTCGGACAGCAGCAGACTAAGGCCCAGAACACACGGTGAATCGCAACTGTAACGAAACTGCAACTTATAGTTACTTTTGAGTTTTTTTTTAAGTTTAAAACCGATTTGAACTGGTCAAACTGGTCGCGTCATGTGTGGTCT
Organism: Ostrinia furnacalis; assembly: GCF_004193835.3. Lineage (NCBI taxonomy): Eukaryota > Metazoa > Arthropoda > Insecta > Lepidoptera > Crambidae > Ostrinia > Ostrinia furnacalis. Next base: position 116,250 of record NW_021135949.1, on the reverse strand, counting down.
CTCAACGGAATCTATGGCAGAAACTTAGATGCAACTCAAAAGTAACTAGAAGTTGCATTATCGTTGCAGTTGCGTTTCACCGTGTGTTTTATTTTTATTTTATTTTATTTATTTGGTTCACCAACAGTTAATTGTGTTCTGGGCCTTATCAATTCAGAAAGGGATACCGTTTCACCTTGTCCACCGTGTCACCTTTCGCGAGCTGTCACCGCTTTTCGCGCACTGTCAACCGCGAGGCGAGGCGCTTATGTACAGGTTCGGCCAAACCAACGCGACCACACGCGATCAGCCGGCGTGCAGCGATGAAGATCAATGCATTTAAGTCTCGTCACCATGTACGACCATGAATGAACCGTGTTGGACAACTATTGCAAATTGCATTCCAAAGCACTTACCGAAACCTTCGGATATCCGAAATAAAAAAATATCCCTAACCCTAACCGAAACCGGCATAATATTATTCTTATATCCGTAACCGTATCCATAACCGAAATTACATATCCATAACATCCCTAAACTAGACCTATTAGTACTTACACAGTTTTTTAAAGTACTTCATTATTATTATTCTATCCCAGGTGGAATGTCACCCTTACCTCAATCAGAGCCGTCTGAAGGCCTTCTGCGAGTCCCAAGGCATCGCCTTGACAGCATACTCGCCGCTCGGGTCGCCGGACCGGCCCTGGGCCAAGCCAGGAGACCCTCAGCTCTTGGAAGACCCGAAGATCAAGGCCATAGCTGATAGACTTGGGAAGACCGCTGCGCAAGTACTGATCAGGTAAGAATCATCATCATCATCATCATTTCAGCCATAGGACGTCCACTGCTGAACATAGGCCTCCCCCAATGCTTTCCATGTTGATCGATTGGTAGCGGCCTGCGTCCAGCGCTTCCCTGCTACCTTTACGATGTCGTCGGTCCACCTTGTAGGTGGAGGTAAGAATCAACCCTTTCTAATATTTTTATATTCACAACGAGGAAGCTCTTGACCTGTATCTCACCTGATGGTATGTGATGATCAGGCTTCGGCGAGCTTCACCCGGAATCCTCAACCACGGAGGAACTGGCTATCTTACCTCTAACTGCCGGAACACAACAATGCTGTTAACATTGTTGTTATGTCGACAGACTTAGGTAAGATGGTGGTAGCTAGCCAGGCGAACTTAGAACAAGCCCTCGTTCGTTTCAGCCAAATGACGTCCACTGCTGGACAAAGGCCTCCCCAAGGTTTTCCACAATGAATGGTCTTGCGCTGCCCGCATCCAGGGTCCTCCCGCGAACTTCACCAGATCGTCAGTCCACCTAGTAGGTAGTCCACCTGCCCAGTTGAAAGTTGTGTACCAAATAAATTCACCTCCTAAGGAGCGAAGCATCGTTCCGCCTACTAGTGTCGTGCCCATTGCCATTAGTTAGTTGACGTTAGTTTGTTACGGATCTCTTCATTTTTGATTTCATGGAGAAAAAGCTATAAGAAAAGCAGAAGAAAAGTAGGTATTTCTATTCTGAGGGCGGTAGTGTGAGTTTACGTCAAACGCATTCAATATCGACTGCGTTAAAAAAAATATAATTATGAAGATTTTAGTTCTTGAGTTTCCGCCAGGGGCGCTGTACAATCCTTCATACATTTAATGTCACTTTTTTACGCAGAAAATCTGTCTGTCGACTGTGCGACCGGCGCCCGCAGTGAGTGTGCGAGCGCGATAGCAACATAATTACGCGCGAGCGATAAGGATGGGTAGCTTGGGGTCATTGGACAAAATTCTACGTGCTCACAGACCGGGCTTTAGTAACTCATAAAATCTATTTCTGTTATTCTTTCCAGGTACCAAATCGACCGCGGCAACATTGTCATCCCGAAATCGGTGACGAAGTCACGCATCGCGAGCAATTTCGACGTTTTCGACTTCAAGCTGTCGCAAGAGGATGTTCAACTGATTGACAGCTTCGATTGTAATGGACGGCTCGTGCCGATGACCGCGTGAGTAGCCCACTGCTGGGATTAGGTTGCCCACTGTTGGACTAAGATTGCCCACTGCTAAACTTAGGTTTCCCACGGCTAAATTATTGTAGCCCACTGCTGGACATAGGTTGCCCACTGCTAGGCTTAGGTTGTCCACTGCTAGACTTGTCCCACAGCTGGACTTACATAGCCCACTTCAAGCTGTCGCAAGAGGATGTCCAGCTGATTGACAGCTTCGACTGTAATGGACGGCTCGTGCCGATGACCGCGTGAGTAGCCCACTGTTGGGATTATGTTGCCCACTGCTGGACATATGTAGCCCACTGCTGGGATTTGGTTCCCCACTGCTGAACTTACGTAGCCCATTTCTTGATAGCTTCGACTTTAATGGACGACTCGTGCCGATGACCGCGTGAGTAGCCCACTGTTGGGATTAGGTTGCCCACTGCTGGACAGATTGCCCAATGTTGGATTAAGATTGCCCAGTGCTGGACATAGGTTGCCCACTGCTGGACTTACGTTGCCCACGGCTGGACTTACCTAGCCCACTTCAAGCTGTCGCAAGAGGATGTCCAGCTGATTGACAGCTTCGACTATAATGGGCGACTCGTGCCGATGACCGCGTGAGTAGCCCACTGCTGGACTTGTGTAGCCCACGGCTAGAGAAGCCCAATGTTAGACATAGGTGATTGCCCACTGCTAAACTTAGGTTTCCCACGGCTAAATTATTGTAGCCCACTGCAGGACATATGTTGCCCACTGCTGGACTTGCGTTGCCCACTTCAAGCTGTCGCAAGAGGATGTCCAGCTGATTGACAGTTTCGACTGTAATGGCTCGTGCCGATGACCGCGTGAGTAGCCCACTGTTGGACTTAGGTTGCCCACTTTTGGACTAAGATTGCCCACTGCTAAACTTAGGTTTCCCACGGCTAAATTATTGTAGCCCACTGCAGGACATATGTTGCCCACTGCTGGACTTGCGTTGCCCACTTCAAGCTGTCGCAAGAGGATGTCCAGCTGATTGACAGTTTCGACTGTAATGGCTCGTGCCGATGACCGCGTGAGTAGCCCACTGTTGGACTTAGGTTGCCCACTTTTGGACTAAGATTGCCCACTGCTAAACTTAGGTTTCCCACGGCTAAATTATTGTAGCCCACTGCTGGACATAGGTTGCCCACTGCTAGACTTGGGTTGCCCACTGCTAGGCTTAGGTTGTCCACTGCTAGACTTGTCCCACAGCTGGACTTACATAGCCCACTTCAAGCTGTCGCAAGAGGATGTCCAGCTGATTGACAGCTTCGACTGTAATGGACGGCTCGTGCCGATGACCGCGTGAGTAGCCCACTGCTCCACTGCTGGGCTTTGCCCACTGCTGGAATTATGTAGCCCACTGTTAGAGTTAAGAAGCCCAGTGCTGGAGCTAAGTAGCCCACTGCTGGGCTTAGGTTCCCCACTGCTGGACTTACGTAGCCCACTTCTTGATAGTTTCGATTGTAATGGATGACTCGTGCCGATGACCGCGTGAGTAGCCCACTGATGGGATAAGGTTGCACTGCTGGACTTGGTAGCACATTGCTGGAATTAGATTGCCCAGTGCTGGACTTGGTAGCCTATTGCTGGACCTAGGTTGTCCACTACTAGACTTAGGTTGCCCATTGCTGGGCTTAGGTTGCCCAATGCTGGACTTGCGTAGCCCACTGCTAGAGTTAAGAAGCCCAGTGTTGGACATAGGTTGCCCACTGCTAGACTTGTCCCACAGCTGGACTTACATAGCCCACTTCAAGCTGTCGCAAGAGGATGTCCAGCTGATTGACAGCTTCGACTGTAATGGACGACTCGTGCCGATGACCGCGTGAGTAGCCCACAGCTGGACTTAGGTTGCCCACTGCTGGACTTAGGTTTCCCACAGCTAGACTTGGTAGCCCATTTTTGGACTTGGGTTGCCCACTGCTAGACTTAGGTTGCCCAGTGCTGGACACAGACTAACGTAGCCCACTTCAAGCTGTCGCAAGACGATGTGCAGTTGATAGATAACTTAGATTGCAACTGGCGGCTAGTGCCGACGACTGCGTGAGTAGCCCACTGCTGGACATAGGTTTCCCACTGTTGGTCTAAGATTTCCCGGTGCTGGACATAGGTTGCCCACTGCTGAACTTAGGTTGTCCACTGGTGGATTTATGTAACCCACGTTTCATCCACGAAGACGCGCCCCACCACTTTTTGGTCTCGGGCATTATGAATGATTTATCGTGTGCCGATAACACTCAAACATTCGCGGAAAAATGGTGGGGCGCGTCTTCGAGGATGAAACGATTACAGTTTTCCCCCTTCATGCCTTTGCCCACTGCTGAATATAACCCTGTCTTCTTTAGTCCACTGCTGGGCAGAAGGACTTCTTGTAACATGGTATTTAATAAATAAAACATATTTTCTTATTATTTTTCAGCTCCCTCGGCCACAAGGACCATCCGTTCGAGAACGACGAATTTTAAACACCATACGATGCCTTACTATCGAATATTATACCAATAAGTATACTATAGTCTGGTCTGCGAGCACGTAGAATTTTGTCCAATGACTCCAAGCTACCCATCCTTATCGCTCGCGCGTAATAATTATGTTGCTATCGCGCTCGGACACTCACTGCGGGGTCATTGGACAAAATTCTACGTGCTCACAGACCGGGCTTTACACAGTACTATAGAGTATAGAGTACACATATTATTGAATAATAAATAAACACTTATGTTTTACACGAAACTTCTTTTATTTATTAATAACGGTTACAGTCAAAACTCATAATCGGCCAAAACTACTTATGACTGATTTTTCCAGTCAATAGTGGTTTGACCAAGGATGGTAGTCAAGTGCTTTCGCCTTATTTAAAATTTTATCAATCAGAGGGCTTAGTGTGAGTTTACATCAAACGTCCCACTAATTAGTGCGTTAAATAATTATATGAACATTTTTTTCTTCAAAGTTTCCGCTGTACAATCCGTCATACATTTAAAGTCCTCTAAAATAAAACACACAAGTCGAAAATAATAATTTATTACAATTAAACATTATCACTAGCGCCATAATGCATAACTTAATTATTTTAATAACTTAGTTATTTTGAATATTTACTTAAATAATCAGTTTTAATCTAATTGACTATCCCCGACAATATCTATTCCTACTGTTTCTCGCGTTAAACTCATTTATATCATGCATAGCCTGTTCAATTGGCCTCAACCTGTATCTAGGGCGTATTATCCTAAGTGTTCTTAATTTATAACACTCATACACAAAATACAAAATAAAACAAGTCATAATTATAGAAAACATGAAGAAAATTTGATCAAATAATTTTGAAATAACTATTAAGACTAAAATTATAAGTGAATGCAGATTTAAGTTCACTAAGAAGTAGAAACATTTCTGCAACTTCATGTATCCGTCAGAAGGAGGTGTCCAGGCTGGAAAAAGAATATTATTTGTTGTAAGAATACAAGTTATTAAAGTATACAATAATAATTATCATCATCTACAGCAGTGTTCCGCGGCACACTGTGTCCCGATTGAGCTAAATATGTATTTTCAACTGCAACGCGACTGGACAACGAACGAAAATTAGCTGTTTGCATAAATCCGTATCGCGGTGTCGCTTTGGCAGCTAGTTCAAACGAAGCTGTAACGTAAGCGGAATGCAAACTGCGTCTTTGTGTAAAAGCTGACAGCAGAAAACTACTTTTTTCAAACGTAATTCAAACGCTTCACGAACATAGCCGTGTTTTAGTGAAAAATAAGGTGTTCGAACTTTTAATGGAAGTGCTTAAATCCGTTGTTTCGTCTTTGTTTGCGCGTGAACTTTACCGCGATACCGAATGCACTTCAGCTGGAATGAAATTGGAGTGTGACTGGTGTGAACTAGAGATGGGANGCTAAATCATGTATTACCTCCGCCATTTTCCGCAGTTTGGCACCTCACGTCACATCATTTTACCGAAGTCAGCCCTATAGCTTCGGCGCAGTGCCGATCACTGACGTTTGTCAACAAAATGGTGCTTGACTCTTGAGACAGGCTAAATTACACCATATTGTTAGTGACATTAAGAATACATTTTTTTTAAATACCTTCGCGAAGTAAAACTTCTGTACGTAGTACTTATTATTATTCTGTGGTAGGTACATTTAAGGTAATTTTTTACGCGCTCACTAGTGACGTTTGATGTAAACTCACACTAACGCCCGTATCACAAACGATGCTTGCTTAAGTGAAGCAGCAAATCGAACGCACAGCGTTGAATAGAGCTCTGATTGGTTCATGTGTCACCCTGTGCGTCCACGCGCACTGTGAGATCTCAGTAATGTTTGTGAATACGGGCGTAAGCCCTCTGACCAGTGGTTCCTAAGATAAGCGCGGTCAAGCAAACTAACAAAGTCTTCAGCTTTATTCGTTTAAATCAGTGGTTCCCAAACTTATTTAGTCTACTGCCCACTTTGAGAAAAAAATATTTTTTAGCGCCCCCCATTTTTGTAGTCAAGAGTTGAGCTCAGTCGGTGTCTAAGAGTCCTTCTAGTAGATGACTAGTAAGCCTCACAAGCCTCTACAGAACGTCCCGACTTTTTTTCTGGGTCTCTTACCGCGCCCCTTTAAGCCTGCACCGCCCATAAGGGGGCGTTATCGCCCACTTTGGGAAAGACTGGTTTAAATTATCTTTGCTTATTTTAGGACTAGATGGTGTTATGTAAAATGTCCCAAGTATGACAACATAATTCTACGTAACTCCCGTCCTCTAAAATAAAACACACAAGACGGGACTATTCCCACCTCTCGTTCCCACCGCTGCAACTCCTGTGTAGCCAGGATCTACAGCTAGACCGTCAATAACCCAACCAATGAAGGCCAAGTTTGTCCCGGGGGAAAGATAAACTGTCATTGGACCCGCAACGAAATTAATCAGAAGAACGATGAAAGAAGGAATAAAACATACAAGTCGAAAATAATAATTTATTACAAATAAACATTATCTTTAATACAAAGGCTCAATCTAGCGCCATAATGCCATAACTTAGGTCTAGTTTGAATATTTAAATAATCAGTTTTTATCTAATTGACTATCCCCGACAATATCTATTTCTACTGTTTCTCGCGTTAAACTCATTTATATCATGCATAGCCTGTTCAATTGGCCTCAACATGAATCTAGGGCGTTGTATCCTAAGTGTGCTTAATTTATAACACGCATACAAAAAATACAAAATTAAACAAGTCATAATTATAGAAAACATGAAGAAAATTTGATCAAATACTTTTGAAAGAACTACTAAGACTATAATTACAAGTGAATACAGATTTAAGTTCATTAAGAAGTAAAAACATTTCTGCAACTTCATGTATCCGGCAGAAGGGGGTGTCCAGGCTGGAAAAAGAATATTATTTGTTGTAAGAATACAAGTTATTAAAGTATACAATCATCATCATTACAGCAATGTTCTGCAAACGGTGTACCGCGGCACACTGCGCCCCTATTGCGCTAGATATTTTCAACTGCAACGCAACTGAACGACGAACGAAAATCAGCTTTATGCACAGTTTCATTCAACAGTGATTCAGATCAAACGAAGTTGTTACGTAATCGGAATGCAAACTGCGTCTTTGTGTAAAAGCTGACAGCAGCAAACTACTTTTTTCAAACGTAATTCAAACGCTTTACGAACATAGCTGTGTTTTAGTGAAAAATAAGGTGTTCGAAGTTTTAATGGAAAGTGCTTAAATCCGTTGTTTCGTCTTTGTTTGCGAGTGAACTTTACCGCGAAACCGAATGCACTTCAGCTGGAATGAAATTGGAGTGTGACTGGTGTGGACTAGAGATGAAANAGATGGGACGCGAATGAATTGGAGACATTACAAATTAGCGCAATCGGGGCCCTGACCGCCTCGAGTTGATACGGTTACGATCCGTTTCCGGGTTGATAAGTGTGCATCCTTTAAGTTGGAGAGGCCTATGTTCTGTGGACGTTCTGTGGCTGAAACATGGCTGAAAAATGATGATGTACTTACGTTGGTTCCAGCTATCAGGGCATATAGCCATGAGTTTTCCGTAAAGCCACTCGTCTAAGGCTGTGAGACATTTCTCCTGGTTTATGGTCGAAAGCATAGGGTATCTTAAATCAATCAGCATCCGGATGAAAATTATGAAATTGGCGATGAAGATCAAATTCCATAATTCTGTAGCGGACATTCGTTCGTAAATTATCTCCCACATTGTTTTGGCTGTAAAATACGAGGTTATTTGTAAGAAAAGACCACATTTTTAGTACAAACTAATTTACGAATTACAATAAATATTTCTATTGGAACTGTCATGGTCAAACGTTGGTCTGTTTTTTATTTATTCATTTGAATGCACATAAAAAATAAGTAAGTAGGTAGTTACATCGTATTTGTTACTCGTATGTTACTACGTACTAACATAAAAGTGCACATCTGGTTGAATACATCAATCTAAGTAAAATACCTAATGTAATTAAATATTATTACAATATTTTTTATAAAATATGCTTTTTTCCATGTAATCCTTAAATTATAAAAACTATTATTATTAAAAATGATTTTATTTAAGTTTTCTTTTTGGAGACACTCACAAAAAAAAACTATAACTCAATATTCAACACTCCGAACCAATCTTTTGTGGTACGTCCTAACGCAACAGTTAATATTTTCACTCAAAAACATTTAAGTATGTCTAAACTACTGAAAAATTCACACTTAAAATCAACAATAACATAAACTAAGATATAGAACTGGTTTTACTTACATTTTGTGAAACGCCTGCGCACCAAATGAATACACAAAGTACACTGCCTGCAGTTGACTGTCAAACTGACAAATCGTTTTTGGGTCTATAAGAAGGGCAATTAGGGACCCTTGATGATGTCTCGCTCTAACGTACACTGTTTACGGGTCTTTTTTCTCTGTCTAACAAAACTACCACGATTTTAGTTTTAGAAACATTAGTGGTGATATTGTAGTTATTATCTAAGTAACTAGGTACTTACTAATGTTTATTTGTGTGGTGTTTTCACATTTGTTTGTGATTAATTACGGTTAACATTTTACTGTTTATTTTATTTAAATCGGTTCATGTAGTTACTTAGTCACCGTTTGAACACGAAAATGAGTAAGTAAGGTGGCGAGACCCAAGAAATAAGTTACTGTCACGTTTGGATCGAGCCCTGTGTTTCATTTGCTGACTGTTCTTCGGCGTCAAAATCCTGTATTCTACAAAACGGGACTATTCCCACCTCTCATTCCTACCGCTGCAACTCCTGTGTAGCCAGGTTCTACAGCTTGACCGCCAATAAAAACCCAACCAGTGAAGGTCAAGTTTGTCCCGGGGGAAAGTTAAACTGTCATTGGACCCGCAACGAAATTAACCAGAAGAACATAGGAGTTCGAAGTTAAGGTTCACCTTATACGTATTCTATAAAGGGGTCCTTCGGGCCGGATTGTCGAAGATGTTGTCATACTCGACTCGCAGAAAATTAAGAAACATTTATTTCGGGCCCGATTAGTGTACCTACTACGGGGAGACTACGCGCCCTCAACAAAGATTGCCGTCATGTGAGGAAGAATGGAATGCCATGTGGTGACGGCAGAGTAGAATACATTTGTCACCAACCACTAATCTTCCCTCGGGTGTCGTAAGAGGCGACTTAGGGACTACACATCAAACAGAACGGGCAGCAGCGCTCTCTGAAAAACATTCTTTTAAACTGCGATCTCTAACCCACCTGCCAAGCGTGAGGATTATGGCAAAACCCTCCACTATAGTGGCTCATAGTCCAGCAGTGGACTGTAAAGGGCTGGTGATGATGATGATAAGAAAGAACGACGTACAGAAGAGGAATCACATCAGCGAGAATTATTGGCGCCCACAACGAAAAATCTGTCACATCCACCTACAGATTCGGGCATCGCAGAATCACGCTTCAACGTACAGTCTTCCAGTTCCAATCGACATGGCATTCCGGAGGCTATAGTTCTTGAGATCCCGTTAGAAGGAGGGATGATGCATGCAGCAGCAGCGTGTACCAGAAACCTGTAGTAGGTACGCCGGCAGAAAATAGCACGCACACGAAAAATAGCACGTGCACCGAAAAAAACACGTGCACCGAAAACACCACGTGCCCTGCCACGCCCCCGACCCCCCCGCCGCGTATCGCGGTGTCGTTTTGACAGCTAGTTCAAACGAAGTTGTAACGTAAGCGGAACGCAACTGCGCCTCAGAGTAAAAGACAGAAAGCTACTTTTTCTCACACGCAAGTCAAATGCATCACAACATTTGCTATGTTTTAGTGACTTTAGTTTAAAAAATAAGATGTTTGGAATTTTAATGAAAAGTGCATAAATCCGTCTATGTCTGGTCTGTGAGCACGTAGAATTTTGTCCAATGACCCCAAGCTACCCATCCTTATCTCTCGCGCGTAATTATGTTGCTATCGCGCTCGCACACTCACTGCAGGTGCCAGTCGCACAGTCGCGACAGCAATATATTACGCGCGAGCGATAAGGATGGGTAGCTAGGGGTCATTGGACAAAATTCTACGTGCTCACAGACCGGGCTTTATCTTTGACGACTCATTACGACTCGCACCAGCGCTTTTGCATCAGTCCAGTCTGATTCAATGTACAGCTGAGTGTGGTAGCGTTTAGACGTGTTACTATAATTTATGTAGGTACATTACTTGTTGTTGGGTTGTTTGTTTTTGTTACTTGTTGTTGTGTTGTTGTTTTGATTTTTTGTTACTTGTTGTCGTTTTGTTTTTTTTTATTTGTTGTTGTTTTGATTGTTGTTTTCGTTATTTTTTGTTCCTTTTTTTTCGAATTCTGTCAATTTGAAGGATTTGTGTATAATATTTGAATATCATACAATATGTCCGCATTTGTCAAATGGTATTGCTGGTTTTAAAATTTACTTTTTAAAGGTTACCGAATTTCTGTGTAAAATTCTTCTCGAACATTGGCATTGAATTGTCTTCCGAAGATTTGGTACCTATTATCAAAGATTATCAAATCATTTACCTGCTTTTCGACGTCAAAAGGAACCCTGCGTCCTGTATTCTACACTTACTAAGAATCTTTGACGCTTTTTAATAGAAAAATAAACATAGCTGGGCACCGTTAATCAAATAGTTAACTTCGTTAAACGTTAAAACGTTACATTTCGCAAGACTTAACGCAAGTTAACGTTAATCGTTAATCCGCTAACACATGATAATAAAACGAAAAAAATAAATAATTGTATGCAAGGTTCAAAGAATTTCGAAAGCTTGTATCGCGCATGGAATTTATTCCTCTTTTATGTTTGCGCTAAACGAAAAAAATAATTGTACTTACGCAAGGTTCAAATTATTTCGAAAGCTTGCGAAATTATTTGAACCTTGCATAAGTACAATTATTTTTTTCGTTTTAGTACAACTGCATTTCAGAAAAAAAGCTTGATATAAAAAAGTTTTTTAATTATTCTAATTTTATTTTACACTTTTTAGTAGTAAGTATCTCAATCTCAGAGCCTTGGTTCAATTACAATACAATTTAGCACCAAAGTGCTCGAAAAGAGAAATCCAGCAAACCCAAACTCGATAAGTTCACACCGTTTCGTTTAGGAATTCCTATGGCCACCTCCTGACTCCATCATCAGGACCCTGGACATCATCTAGTACTACAGTGCTCGAAAAGACAAATCCAACGAACCCAAATTCGATGCGATGCCGCCATTTCATTTAGGAGTTCCTATGGCCACCTCATGACTCCATCATCAGACCAGCTCAATGGTACCATAACATTGCATTGTTATCGTACTTACATAAGTATACCAAATTTTAGCTCAATCGGTTGAGGAAAACTGGTCTTATATTCAGTTGCAAGAGTGTGGGACAACTCACATATAAACTAGTGATCTGGTTACAAAAACTGTTGTTTTGGGTTCTGGAAGCCCGAACGTACTTGTCTTCTAGCGTTTTTCAGCGTGCCTGCTGTATCTTTTTGGTAAATAGTAGGTACTGGATTAACGATTAACGGACTTAGGATAATTTAACGGAAGTTAACGAGTCCGTTAACATTTTTTAAAGTTAACTTAAAAGTTAATCCGTTAATAGAAATGTTAACTTCGTTAACTATCGATTAACGGATTAACGAGTTAATGCCCAGCTATGAAAATAAATAAATAACTATTTGTGAGTAAATGAAAAACTTATTACGAAAATACGAAAATTTATTTAAAAAAATACCACCACCACATTCAAAATTATTTATTTATGAAAAAGATTACTTAAAATTGTTATATCTACGTCTTAAAATAACCATACTTAATACATACCTACCTACCTAAAAATACAAGTTGCAGTACTCAGATAGTAAAAATAATTTATCTAGGGGTTTCTTAACCCGGTGTCCGTATGTAACCGCTTGGGGGTTCCATGTCAAATATTTTTATTACATAATTTGTGGATGGAATTTGTATGGGAGACAATTAAAAGAAGATTACTCAGTTTCCGAAGTTTTACAATTAAAGATTGCATCTAAAATAATCAAATTTATATTATTTACCTACTTAACATGATCTAGGCGTTGAAAAAAACAAGAAAAATTACAATTAATAAATGTCAATTTATAAAAATCATACGTCAGTTACCAGAAATAATTGTTATAAACTAAAAAATATTGATAATATTTTTTAAATTGAAGTCCATAAAGCAGGAATTTGAACGTATACAAATGCAAACACAATGTAAATACATACAACCATAAAAGCTTAAAAGTAACACAAAAATTAATTGATGATTTATTATTATAATTATTAATGTCAAAATTATTAAAGAAGCTTACCTACATCTAAGAATACAAAATATAAATTAAAAAATGACCAAACAAAAGATGTCAAAATGTAAAAAATAAATAAAATGGAGCCTCTTAAAATGCTGCGTGGAACGGGTAGTTTTTGTGGGTGTCGCCCATCCTGAAACAAAAAAAAAGTGTTAGGATAATTTCAAATGTTGCTCGTATTTAATAATAATTCTGCCCCATCGGCCATCAGCTCTACGAGTGTCTCTCATTGTGCTCCCGTTTGGCAATAAGGCGAATAATAAAACCTTGCGGCAGTTAGATAGCCAGTTCCTCTGTGGTTGATGATTCCGGGTCTTCATCCAGAATCCTGTTTTGATTTTGAGTGTATTATCACCTTTGGGGTGGGTTCACCTAGTGGGGGCCTACCCACACTACGTCTTCCGGCCGTGGTCGCCACTCGAGAACTTTTGAACTCTGCGAGCAATGTGCCCCGCCAGCCACTTGATTTTAGCAATTCTGCGTGCTATGTCGGTCACTTTGGTCTTCCTGCGGATCTCCTCATTTCTGATTCGATCACGCAGGGAAACTCCTAGCATAGTACGCTCCATAAGAAGTGTATATTTACCCTTTAAAAGCAAACGTGCGCTTGTTGCTCGCTTCCTTCTGTCATCACTGTCCAAGTGAGACGAAGGCAAGAGCTCATCTGACCACCACCAAGTGAGATACAGACCAAGAGCTTCCACATTGTGGGAAAAAGACAGAAGAATTATATTTACCACTTAAAAGTGAACGTGCGCTGGTTGCGGTTCTCCGGGTGAAGCTCGCTTCCACATTCAGCTTGATTATCACTTTTCATGTGAGATAAAGGCAAGAGCGTTCTCGTTGTAGAAAATAAACTATATTATCATTTACCCCGTTTGGAGCTCGCTTCCACGATTGGCCTGATCATCTGACCACCAAGTGAGATGAAGGATAGGAGCTTCCTAGTTGTGAGAATGAGACAGAAGAATATTTACCCCTTAAAAGCGAAAGTGCGCTTGTTACGGTTCAGAGACCGCAGCGCGTCCATGTGGCTCTCAGTCAGCTGGATGTCCAGAGCCTTCAGGTTGTCCCACAAGTGCTCCACGGTGGATCAGAATGGTTAGGCTGGATCTAGGAGATCCCGGGTTCGATTCCCAGTGGGGGCAACATTTTCCTGCTCGGTTTGGTTGGTGCAAGTTGTTCTAAGTCCGTCTATAAGTGAATAAATTCGTTTTTCTGAAAAGGGTCTGCCTGGCTAGCTACCACTAGTCCACTACTTACCTAATCCCATCGTCATAACAACACTGTTAACAGTATTGTTGTGTTCCGGCAGTTAAAGGTAAAATAGCCAGTTCCTCTGTGGTTGAGGATTCCGGATGAAACTCGCTTCCACCTTCGACCCGATCATCAATTTCTTTCAACAGTAAACCTCGCTGGAATGCGACTCCCTCGCACTCACCCGTACACCTCCGATGTGACTTCACGGTTGCCAGATTTTAGTTAACTCTGCTGGATTGAAGATAGACAGTTCCTCGTGAGCTCGCTTCCACCTTCAGCCTAATAATTGTAATTTTCAAGAGCTTCCTTATTGTGGGAAAAAGATATTTACCCCTTAAAAGCGAAGGTGCGCTTGTTCCGGTTCAGAGACCGCAACGCGTCCATGTGGCTCTCAGTCAGTTGGATGTCCAGAGCCTTCAGGTTGTCCCACATGTGTTTAGCGGTGGAAGCCTTCACCACCACCGCGTGGTCTGACTGTATCTGGTATCTGAAAAACATATGCCATTAAAAACAGTTTCACTTGAAAAAATGGCCGTAATCGGTCGGATGGATCATCATCACTTGAATTCTGTTTCCCAAAAAATGTATAGTTTAAAAACTAAAACACGCTCTTAATAGAGTTCCTATGGCCATCTCCAGACTGCATCATCAGGACCCTGGACATCATCTAGCACTAAATTGCTCGAAAAGACAAATCCAACGAACCCAAACTCGATGCGATTCCGCCGTTTCGTTTAGGAGTTCCTATGGTCACCTTCCAGTTAGCACGAGAGGCTAAAGGGACTATTATTAATTAGTATTGCACAAAATATAATAAGCGCTTTAAAAAATATCAGACCAGTAGTTCCTGAGACTAGCGCATTCAAGCAAATAAACTCTTCAGCTTTTTAATAGGCCGCCCGCGACTTTGTACGTGTGGATCCCTTTTTACCCCCTTAGGGGTTGTTTTGCAAAATCCCGTCTTAGTGAGCACCTTAGTTCTAAAGGGAACCCCCAAGCAAAATTTGAGACTCCTAGCACTTGTGGTTTCTGAGATTTCGTGATGAGTGAGTCAGTCAGTGACCTTTCGCTTTTATAGTAAGTAGCTGTATAAACTATATTTAACACATTAAAAGCCTATAACTAGTTTTAACACGTCCGTCCTTGTCAATACAAAGGTAATAATTGTTTGAATTGGCCGCTGCGATACAAGCTTTCTAGCTTAGCAGAGACCGCCAGAATAAATTGTACATGTGACATCTTTGAGAAATAAATACTTTTTTACTTTTTACTTTAAAGCTATAGATAAATTACCTGATCAGTACTTGAGCTGGGCTGACATCCCCGTCCATGCCAGCAGCAGTCACCTTCACCAGCGCATCATCTATGGCAGAAGCGGTGGTGTTCTTGTACTCAGCTGGGGTTCCTTTGGAGCCCAGGACGCCGAAGCAGGACAGCTTGATGTTACGCTCGTCGCAGAAGTTGTATAGTCGCTGCTGTGACAGGTAGGGGTGGCATTCGACCTGCACATATTAAGGTGATACACCTTTTTTGAAAACTGTTACACTCTCTTCGCAATCACCTGAACAATTTTCTCACAACTCTTAAGGATCTAAGTGAAGAACAAATCCACCAGGGCCTTCGTACGATAGAGGGACGCTATCAGTGCCACTGGAATGCACACATGATGGCTGACTGCTGTTGAAGCGGTCTATTCCACTTTGATCACCTGGCTTTGATGACCCAGGTGATCAACGTCCACTTCCAGCGACAATTTAGTGTCCTTTGATCACCCACGGATACGATGCCCTGGGTGATCAAAGTGGACTCCAGTTAAATTATTATTTTAGTGTCCTTTGATCAATTAGGTACATACAAATCACACCTCCTCTTATACTTAATGTACGGACAAACATTGGTGTGATTTGTATGTCNTAAATTCGTTTTTCTGAAAAGGGTCTGCCTGGCTAGCTACCACTAGTCCACTACTTACCTAATCCCATCGTCATAACAACACTGTTAACAGTATTTTGTGTTGCGGCAGTTAAAGGTAGAATAGCCAGTTCCTCTGTGGTTGAGGATGAAACTCGCTTCCACCTTCGACCTGAACATCAATTTCTTTCAACAGTAAACCTCGCTGGAATGCGATTCCCTCGCACTCACCCGTACACCTCCGATGTAACTTCACGGTTGCCAGATGCGCAGTTAACTCTACTGGATTGTAAGATAGACAGTTCCTCGTGAGCTCGCTTCCACCTTCAGCCTAATAATTGTAATTTTCAAGAGCTTCCTTATTGTGGGAAAAAGATATTTACCCCTTAAAAGCGAAGGTGCGCTTGTTCCGGTTCAGCGACCGCAGCGCGTCCATGTGGCTCTCAGTCAGTTGGATGTCCAGAGCCTTCAGGTTGTCCCACATGTGCTCCACGGTGGATCAGAATGGTTAGGCTGGATCTAGGAGATCCCGGGTTCGATTCCCAGTGTGGGCAACATTTTCAGCTGGGTTTGGTTGTTCTAAGTCCGCCTGCATCCACGACCGGTGGGTATGCAAGTCAAAACGTTTTCTTGACGCAAAAAAAAGTCCGCCTGGATAGCTACTGTGTGTGCTGTGTCAGATTAAGATAGGCTAAGCCGTGAGCGAGATAGATAACGCTGTTCGTTACTCTGATTGGTTGACTAAAGCTTACGCGCAGGTCACAGTTTGAATGCCCCAAAATGTCACTAAGAGTGCCATGAGTTGAGTCCCTGACCTGTTCTTCAGCGTCAAAATCTTACACTGTGGTTGAGGATTCCGAGTGATGCTCGCTTCCACCTTCAGCCTGATTCGTCAGTTTCAAGAGCTTCCTTATTGTGGGAAAGAGACACAATAATATTTACCCCTTAAAAGCGAAGGTGCGCTTGTTACGGTTCAGAGACCGAAGCGCGTCCATGTGGCAGCGACTGGATCTAGGAGACCCTGGGTTCGATTCCCAGTGGGGGCAACATTTTCCTGCTCGGTTCTGGTGGGTATGCAAGTCAATTCGTTTTCCTGAATCAAAAAAGTCCGCCTGGCTAGCGACCACTTACCTAATTCTGTCGCCATAACAACACTGTTAACAGCATTGCTGTGCTGGGAATAAGATAGCCAGTTCCTCATGGTTGAGGATTCCGAGTGATGCTCGCTTCCACCTTCAGCCTGATTCGTCAGTTTCAAGAGCTTCCTTATTGTGGGAAAGAGACACAATAATATTTACCCCTTAAAAGCAAACGTGCGCTTGTTACGGTTCAGAGACCGCAGCGCGTCCATGTGGCTCTCAGTCAGCTGGATGTCCAGAGCCTTCAGGTTGTCTCACAAGTGCTCCACGGTGGATCAGAATGATCAGACTGGATCTAGGAGATCCCGGGTTCGATTCTCAGTGGGGGCAACATTTTCAACTGGGTTTGGTTGTTCTAAGTCCGCCTGCATCCACGACCGGTGGGTATGCAAGTCAAAACGTTTTCTTGACGCAAAAAAAAGTCCGCCTGGATAGCTACTGTGTGTGCTGTGTCAGAGTAAGATAGGCTAAGCTGTGAGCGAGATAGATATAACGCTGTTCATTACTCTTATTGATTGATTAAGCTTACGCGCTAGTCACAGTTTGAATGCCCCAAAATGTCACTAAGAGTGCCATGAGTTGAGTCCCTGACCTGTTCTTCAGCGTCAAAATCTTACACTGTGGTTGAGGATTCCGGGCGAATCTCGCTTCCACCTTCAGCCTAATTGTCATTTTCAAGAGCTTCCTTATTGTGGGAAAGAGACAGAAGAATATTTACCCTTTAAAAGCGAAGGTGCGCTTGTTCCGGTTCAGCGACCGCAGCGCGTCCATGTGGCTCTCAGTCAGTTGGATGTCCAGAGCCTTCAGGTTGTCCCACATGTGCTTAGCGGTGGAAGCCTTCACCACCACCGCGTGGTCAGACTGGAGCTAGAAGATCCCGGGTTCGATTCCCAATGGAAGCAACATTTTCCTGCTCGGTTTGGTTGGTGCAAGTTGTTCTAAGTCCGTCTCTAAGTGAATCAATGCGTTTTTCTGAAAAGGGTCTGCCTGGCTAGCTACCACTAGTCCACTACTTACCTAATCCCATCGTCATAACAACACTGTTAACAGTATTTTGTGTTGCGGCAGTTAAAGGTAGAATAGCCAGTTCCTCTGTGGTTGAGGATGAAACTCGCTTCCACCTTCGACCTGATCATCAATTTCTTTCAACAGTAAACCTCGCTGGAATGCGACTCCCTCGCACTCACCCGCACACCTCCGATGTGACTTCACGGTTGCCAGATTTTAGTTAACTCTGCTGGATTGAAGATAGACAGTTCCTGTGAGCTCGCTTCCACCTTCAGCCTAATAATTGTAATTTTCAAGAGCTTCCTTATTGTGGGAAAAAGATATTTACCCCTTAAAAGCGAAGGTGCGCTTGTTCCGGTTCAGAGACCGCAGCGCGTCCATGTGGCTCTCAGTCAGTTGGATGTCCAGAGCCTTCAGGTTGTCCCACATGTGCTTAGCGGTGGAAGCCTTCACCACCACCGCGTGGTCTGACTGTATCTGGTATCTGAAAAACATATGCCATTAAAATCAGTTTTACTTGAAATAAAAAAATCCAAAGGCCGTCAATTCGGTTACGTTTAGGAGTTCCTATGGCCACCTTCCAGCCCCATCATCAGACAGATGATACCATAATATTGTATTGTCATAATTGCCAAGTTTCATGATGATACAAGAATTAGAAATGCATGTAATTCAGATTCTGATTCCACTAATTAGATACACGAAGACCGTATAAAAGCGTGTTAAAAATGGTCGAAATCGGACGGATGGATCACATCACTTGAAAAAATAGATTTGCCTTGTGGGAATCGAAAGGCTTGCCGACTGTTCTCATAATCTGAGCTACTTAGGCATCGAGATGATGAGGTGGTTAAAAACAAGCTGTGACCGTGACTTCGTACGCGTGAAAACAGTTTGAATAATATTTCCCGTTTATGCGACATTTTTCTTTACTGCTCCGCCCTTATTAGCTGTAAGGTGATGTTATAAGCCTCCTCCTTATAAGTTTCCTCAATAAATGGGCTAATACAGAAATATTTTTTAAAATCGGACCAGTAGTTCCTGAGATTAGCGCGTTCAATTAAACAAACAAACTCTTCTTCTTCAGCTAAAGAATATTATATTAAAGGAATACTATAAATAATATTCCTATAGATTACCTGATCAGCACTTGAGCTGGGCTGACATCCCCGTCCATGCCCGCAGCTGTCACCTTCACCAGCGCGTCATCTATGGCAGAAGCGGTGGTGTTCTTGTACTCAGCTGGTGTCCCCTTGGAGCCCAGGACGCCGAAGCAGGACAGCTTGATGTTACGCTCGTCGCAGAAGTTGTATAGGCGCTGCTGTGACAGGTAGGGGTGGCATTCGACCTGCACAGAATAATAAAAAAATGTGTATGTTTTTTTAGGGTTAAAACCAGGTATGGGGCACACTGAAAACCAGCGTCATTCATTCCTCGCCGTGGGCCACGGTNAAAGCATCGGGGTTAGCAATTTCAACTCCTCACAACTTCAGAAGATCCTGGACAAGGCCCGGATCAAGCCCGTGGTGAACCAGGTAAGCAATAGAACTAAAAAAAATTAAAACCGACCCTAACTTTAGAATCAATATGAAAAACGTAATACCTACGTGCTTATAAAATTTAAGGTTTGCTCTCGATTTCCCTAGGACCCATCATCAGATCCTGACTTGGCAATGGGACCACCTCAGAAGTGTACCACCCTTATCGAACAAAAAAAGAAAATACATACACCCGAACATAATTATTATTACCTCCTTTTTTGAAGTCAGTTAAAAACTCATAAAAACTCTCAGAAACTACAAGCACTACAAGTGCTAGGAGTTTTAATTCTGCATGGCGGTTCCTTTTAGAACGTAGGTGGTCACTAAAACGGGATCCAGTCATCCCATTTTTGGTTTTATAAAATTGAAATAAAGACGCCGACTTCACGCAGCAGCAGCGGTGCTGACGTGCTGTGTTGGCTAAGAACTGGCCCTATGCTTCAACGGTCTATTCCACTTTGATCACCTGGCTTTGATGACCCAGGTGATCAAAGTCCACTTCCAGCGACAATTTAGTGTCCTTTGATCACCCACGGATACGATGCCCTGGGTGATCAAAGTGGACTCCAGTTAAATTATTATTTTAGTGTCCTTTGATCAATTAGGTACATACAAATCACACCTCCTCTTATACTTAATGTACGGACAAACATTGGTGTGATTTGTATGTCGGTGATCAAAGGACACTAAAATAATAATTTAACTGGAGTCCACTTTGATCACCCAGGGCATCGTATCCGTGGGTGATCAAAGGACACTAAATTGTCGCTGGAAGTGGACTTTGATCACCTGGGTCATCAAAGCCAGGTGATCAAAGTGGAATAGACCGTTGAAGCATAGGGCCAGTTCTTAGCCAACACAGCACGTCAGCACCGCTGCTGCTGCGTGAAGTCGGCGTCTTTATTTCAATTTTATAAAACCAAAAATGGGATGACTGGATCCCGTTTTAGTGACCACCTACGTTCTAAAAGGAACCGCCATGCAGAATTAAAACTCCTAGCACTTGTAGTGCTTGTAGTTTCTGAGAGTTTTTATGAGTTTTTAACTGACTTCAAAAAAGGAGGTAATAATAATTATGTTCGGGTGTATGTATTTTCTTTTTTTGTTCGATAAGGGTGGTACACTTCTGAGGTGGTCCCATTGCCAAGTCAGGATCTGATGATGGGTCCTAGGGAAATCGAGAGCAAACCTTAAATTTTATAAGCACGTAGGTATTACGTTTTTCATATTGATTCTAAAGTTAGGGTCGGTTTTAATTTTTTTTAGTTCTATTGCTTACCTGGTTCACCACGGGCTTGATCCGGGCCTTGTCCAGGATCTTCTGAAGTTGTGAGGAGTTGAAATTGCTAACCCCGATGCTTTTGACAAGCCCCTAAAAGTCATAAAAAATAATTTTAATTCAAGCTCTTTGAAAGCGCGCACATAAAAAAAAACTGCGAAACATGCACACTATTAACCCGGAAACGGATCGTAACCGTATCAACCCAATAACCCAACCAGCGAAGGTCAAGTTTGTCCCGGGGGAAAGTTACTGTCATTGGACCCGCAACAAAATTAATCAGAAGAACATAGGAGGAGTTCCAAATTAAGGTTGTGGAAAAAGCTATTTCTATGTTTTACATTCTTCAGACATTTACCTTGGAGACCAGGTCTTCCATCCCGTACCAGGCGTCCAGGAAGTCGTGGTCTGAGTACTGGACTACTTTTGCTACAGTTGGGATCGGATCCGCACCTTCCTGCAAGAAAAATAAACCATACTTCCATCAAACCAAACCCAGTAGAAAATGTTTAGGCTAGTTTCCTAAAAAATTTTTTTAGTCCGTCAATTTTAATATCCAAATATATTGGACACGTATATTTTTTATTATTATTGTCAATGAAACAAAGTGATGGTGCGTTGAAGTTCCGCGTGATGTCATAAAGTGCTGCACTTTTAAGCACTCATTGACGTCACGGCCCCTCTTAATTTGAACTTTGGCGCGCTTTATCTCTTTAAATTTTCATAAAAACTGTCATGGGACCCGCAACGAAATTAATCAAAAAAACATAGGAGGAGTTCGAAGTTAAGGTTCGAGTTTCCATCGCAAAGCAGTACTTCCTGTAATAGAACTGAAGAAATAGAGTACCTACCTTAAAAGACATAGGGTTGTGTATCAGGTACAAGTCAATGTAGTCCAGCCCGAGGGTCTCCAGCGACCGCCGGCAGGCCGTCTCCACCAGGTCGGTGCGGTGGAAGGTGCTCCACAGTTTGGAGATCACGAACAGGTCGGACCTGGAAAAATACAGCTTTTTTCATTTGTTCATTGAGTCTCCACTGCAGAAGCAAGACCCTAAAGGCAAATGGAGGATATGGCCTACACTCCCCATATCACACGACTTTAACAGGTCTGACCTGGTAGAAGAAGATCTGTATTCACTGAAAAGCATAACTATTTATCTATCTTTAATTTCACTAGAGGCAAATGGAGGTTTTAGGCTTTATTCCTTACACTAGCCAGACGGGTTGGGGAGGCTTGATTTAGTTACCACTCAAGGACGAAGGTGTGCTTCGTCAACCTGGAAACGGATGGTAACCGTACCAACTTGAGGTGGTCAGTATTCTTTGTATGAAACTTCGTACTGCACCGCACACTGATCCGCACCGTAACGTAAACGCCTCGCCACGCGGCGAAAGGTGATACGGTGTTAATCCCTTTACGGGTTGATAAGTGTGCTATGACCTTGACTTGTACTACGAAGGTATGACATCCACGGAAAGAAGAAGAAGAAAGAAAGTATTTATTCAATGCGTTTGCGGGTGGTTCTGTCTCTGTCGCAACTACACTCACGGCTAACTAAAAAACAACAAAATAACTGGTTTATTTTACTATTTATCGTTTAAACAGATAACTATATAACTATGATTTAAATATTTATCGTAAATGGTACAAAAATCTGCACACCGCGGTCTGCAAAAATACAAATGTTGAACAACGCCATCTAGTAACAGAAAATTGTACCAACCTCTGTATAGTTCCGTCATCGATCTTCATTTTAATTCCTTGTCCCACAGCCGCTTCATTGCCATAGATGAACGCCGTGTCTATGGCCCGGTATCCTAAGTCAATGGCCGTGGCTATGATGTTGGGCGCCAGACGCGGGTCCAGCTGTGGGCAGTGGGCAAGTCAGTTTGGGTTGAGGTAAAGCATGAAATTACCGTAAGCATGAAATATTCTTTTTTTTTATTTTAAACTTTACAAAAAAACGTGTCACACAAAGTTTTTACTGTACGGGAATCGAACCCGCTTCTTCTGGCATAGTAGTCCGTTACGAACCACTACACCAAAAGGCCAACAGTGTAAATAACTTGCATAAACCCAAAAAAAAGTGGCATACAGAAAATGAGGTTCTTGCACTGCTTAAATTCTACTTTTTTATACATAACAAGGGAGGTATTTGACCACAATCGCACCTGGTGTTAAGTGGGATTAGGGTTTCTGCTCGAGCTTTCTCGAACTCGAGAAAACTCGAGAAATTTGGCTTCATTCGAGACGAGAAAAAAATTACCGGAGCTCGAGAATTCTCGAGTCTCGAATTTGAAGCTTTAATATTCTTGAAAGCCTATTTTCTTAGACAAAAGTAAGATTTTAATTATTTAATAGGTTAACGTTTCTTTTAGACTGGTCTAGTCTTTCCTTTTTTACCCTACTGCGTGACGCAAAGGAGTGATAATGTGTTTAACAGCCTATGTATGTATGTTTTTTGAAGCACTATAGAGACAAAACTCCGGGGTCGATTTTTATGATTCGCACGTCAATCGATTCCTCTCAGTCCGGCGAGTGTCACTAAAGACTATCGTTAGATTTGTTTTAACTGTAAATATATTAACATGGCCGATTTTTGGCGCTATAATATGTATTAAAAAAATATCTCAAACCTATCGAGTGGGGTATCAAAATAAAGGGTTTTTAAATAGCTTGCAAAATGTATTTTCTTTAACTAAAAGATTAAAATTAAAATATTATTAAAAAATAAACCCAACTGGGTCAAAATGAACTGAGAAGATAAAAACAAGACAGTGTTCACAAATGCAGTCGGAAGCATCAAACACTTATCATCATCATCATCAACAGCCCTTTACAGTCCACTGCTGGACTATAAGCCTCCTCCGCGGGAAGAGTAGGGGTTGGTGACATGTATTCTATTCTGCCGTCACCACACGGCTTATCACCCACTACTTATCACCAACAAAAAAAATAGTCATTGATGCCTTCGACTGCATTTGTGAACACTTTGTCTTGTTCCTATCTTTTCAGTTCATTTTTACGTAGTTGGGTTTTTGTTTTTTTGTATATTAGATTTAAAAAAACCTGTGTTTTTAGCAAATTTCAATCGATTTCAACAATTTTAATTAAAAGACTCGAGACCCGAGAAAACTCGAGACTTTGGCCTCGAGAATTCCCGAAACTCGAGAAAAAAAATAGGTCGAGAAATCAGAAACCCTAAGTGGGATGCAGTCTAGGATGGTACATATCTGCCTGTAAGTGCCTATTTACTCTTGCCTTGAAAAGGCCCGGATTATAATCTACACTGATTTACACAATACCGATTAAGAAAGTGCTTTTTTAAATAAGAATTAAGCTTAGGTAGGTACCGAATAAAAGAGCTTTTTAAAATAATTTCCTTGATTCGTTCGTTTCAGCCAAATATTTGTGCAAATATGACGACTAAGGCTGGGTTGCACCATCTTACTTTAACTTTGACAAACGTCAAAAATCTGTCAAACTCCATACAAAAAACACCGGTTATCGTTATAGTTACGGTCAAAGTTAGGTGGTGCAACTCAGCCTTAGTGTACCGTGTGAAAATGCTTTTGCCTTTTTCAAAGTGCAATTTGAAAATACAAAATGACAATATAAACTCACCAGTGCAGTCCCAACAGCCAAGATCGGCATTTTGGCTCCATCACTCAATTCCATCGTCGGCATCATGTCCCTTCTCCCATAAGTTTCTTTCCCCTCTTGTAACTCTTTAAGTTTCGTTTTATATTCTTCTTCAGCTCGCTCGTGCTCGGCGCGCGCGCGTTCGGCGCGAGCACGCTCGCGAGCCTGTTCGCGAGCCTGTTCTTCAGCTAAATCGGCAGCTTGACGAGCAGTCTCTATACGCTTCTGCTCCTCACGAGTGACGTGAGTCATAGTGCCGATCGTGAGGAAGCCCTGTGGAATGGTCAGCGATTAGGGCCGTAGGGATGTGTCGGATCATCTATCGATAGTTTTGTCGATAAAGGTAATTATTTATTTATCTTCTTCTTCTTGTCGTGTCGACAACAAACCTACACAGTGTCAGCCCAAAACTCCGCCACAAGAATGGCGTTGTCAGTAGCCTTCATTAAATCTTCCTGCGTACAGTTGTTTGGGCACGCAGTTTATAATCTTATTTTAATTATTTGAACTTTTTCTCAGTTTGGCCCTAAGGTTGACTGGAGGAGAATGCCGAATGGCATGAAGTTCGCTTTACGTACTGTGTTTTTAGTACATTTAAGGTTTAAGTGAATAATTTCACTTATTTAAGTAATTCTTCAAAAACAACTGTCACAGGCGATTAGTCAATTAATAATGTTATTCCCATTCAAAAAGGTATTTTATATTTGCAAGATTTGAATCAGTCAGGGTTTTTACACCATATCATACATTTTTAAATAAATTTGTTTTGGACAACAAACTGTCATAATTTAAAACATCAACAATAATAGTTCCTACAGACCCTACAGTAACAATAAAGAAAGGGCATGGAGTACCTACCAACAAATAATTTTAACAAAAAATAATTTAAAAAAAATTTGAAGTTAAATTAGTAAGTTCAATGTTATTACGAATTCTGTCACCATTCAATCAAATAAAAAAAAAATCTTTTATTCAGTACTTAGGCCATTTTCAGGGCATTTGTCACGTCCCAAATATAGCTTGCCCTACCACCACAGCGGGACAGCATGGTGCTGAGAAGAACATTAAATATCGTAAGAAACTAGTCACCTATCGATATTTTACCATCACTATGTCATGTCAAAAAGAGATGAGAGNAAAATTCTGAGTGATTTCAAACCTCTGAAAAATGCTCCTCAAAGCGACTGATCCCTCTTTTATACTGCTCGACCACTCGAGTGCAACTGCTAGTTTATGGGAATCAGGCGTGGGTGTTCGTATTGTGCGTTGTTAGTGATATAGGAGCACAAAAGTAAAAATCACGGAATTGAGGCACACACGTCGGACAAAATTTAAATGTGTTATTGTATTAAAACCCAAGGACTTGCAATAAATAAACTCATTTATATAGCTTTATTAACTATCCCTTGTTCTGTGAATGTGGGTTTCATAATGGGGAAGTTATTATTTCAAAAGTTATGAAGCAAAAACGAGTAAATTCTGGAAACCGGACACTCCATTTTAGGCCAAATTTCGCCCGTTTTTGAACTTTCGGATTTTTTCAAGGCGAGATGTAAAACCTGGCGGTCTTCTAAATATGCTCTCCATCAAGTCAAGAGTGCTTTAAATACGTGTGATTTTTTTCAAGTCCGTACTTCAATTTTAAAGGTACTTTTTTCGCCCCAGTAGGTCGATCGGTCGTCCCCGTAGAAATGCCCATAAAAGAAAATGCACGTCTCGTCACGTCACCAGTCTATCGATGTCTTTACCGACATATTACTATAACTATGCCATGTCAAAAAGAGATAAGAAAGCATAGGGCCTATCGCGTTCCTTGTCGCTCTCATAGCATTATAGTTAATGAAAGTTGTTAAAAATTGGGACAGCCAATTGTGCTATGAGTACTAGTTTGAATGGAAGATTTCGGCGATCTTAACGGTACCAGTACTTTGGTTCTAACGGACCAGTTAAAGTTTGGTTCACCAGTTCAAGTTGCTCAGCGAGTAACTAGGGCGAATTGATTAAATGTCCGAAACTCCAAACAAAAAGTTACGCATATAAAATTACAATATATTCTGACAATATCTTTTTGAAAAAAACATAACCCTCCTTCAGGCGCAGTCGGGTAAAACGCCAAATGTGAATTTAATCGAACTGATGGAATTACTATAAAAACTAACAAAAGGACCTAGAACTTTCTTTGTTGTTGATTTTCTTAACTATGAATAGAAACGAAATTCGTGCGGTGCAGTTTAACTTCTTAAAAGAGAAAACAACAATTCGAATGTTCTTTGAGGGATACAAAAATAGCAGGAAAAAAACATTTTCAAAGCAAGCTTCTGTTCGT
This sequence comes from Ostrinia furnacalis, assembly GCF_004193835.3. Classification (NCBI taxonomy): domain Eukaryota; kingdom Metazoa; phylum Arthropoda; class Insecta; order Lepidoptera; family Crambidae; genus Ostrinia; species Ostrinia furnacalis. The sequence goes on along the minus strand of NW_021135949.1, from coordinate 89,307 downwards.
TAGTTTGTTTCAGCCAAATGATGTCCACAGCTGGACAAAGGCCTTCCCTAAGGATTTCCATAAAGGACCTGCGCTGCCCGCATCCACGACCCGTTACAATTTTTAATTTAAAAATTAATGGGGGTACTTTTGTTAAAACACTACCTACGTATCAAAATTGCGCACGAATCGCAAACTGAAAATTTTAAATTTTACTGAAGTGAAAACATATTATTATTCTTAAGGTGTTAGAAGAGTGCTGAAATGCTTACTTCAAATCAAATCAATTTAATACCTACTTTTTGAATATTGACCAGTATAGTGGCATTTATGATTAGTTGATCAAACTCATCATAATTCACTTTTGACCAGTATATTTAATGATGAGTTGAATGACTATAGTTTGATACCATCATAACTACATTTTTCACCGACTTCAAAAAAAGGAGGTTCTCAATTTGTCTGTATGTTTATTGTAATCTCCATACAATACACATAATATCCAACAAATTCAAATTCAAAATATTTATTGCGTCAATCGTAGGTACAACAAAGTACCTACAAGATGTTTAAAATTTCACTTACCGTATTGTTAACTTTTTGAGTTGACAATAAACTAAATTTATTTTTCGTTTTCATGATAAGATTACAACCAGTCACAATCTTTTTCATGTTAAAAAAAGACAAAACACTGTTTTGGCGAGAAAATTAAAAAAGGTTTAAATAAAATGCGTTACAATGAGGTTGCCTAAAGTAGAATTTTGACATAAATGTCAGTTGAAATAGTGGTTTAAATGAACTCCCCAACCCGTCTGGCCAGCGTGGGGAGTGTAGGCCAAATTGTGGCCAAATCCTCCGTTTGCCTCTGGTAAATTGGTCGTGCTCCAATTAAAGAAAAAAAAATAGTACTCACATAACTAATTATTATGACCACAAAAGAAATATACTTTAAATACCACGACATATTTGTTTTTCTATTTAATTATTTGTTCACTTAATTTCACTGTTAATTCATGAGATTTTCGAAGAATTAAAATAAAAACTCCTTTAACTGTCACTGACAAGATGGGACGCGAAATGAAATGGGTAATTGGACATTTTTAACAACTACCCTCAATTTATTTATCGGCTACCCACAATTCCACATTTGTGAATATTCATAGAATATGCGAACATTATTTAGGCCTACCCAATGCTTACAAACTTACGCCCGTATTCACATCCGATGCTTGCATAAGTGAAGCAGCAAATCGAACGCACAGCATTGAATAGAGCTCTGTGATTGGTTCGTGTGTCACCCTGTGCGTCCACGCGCGCTGTGAGACCTCATAGTAATGTTTGGGAACGGGCGTTAATAAGTGCCTAGGGCCCCTAGTAAGTTCAAGATGGCTTCAGACTCTGTTCTGTTAAAAATATTAATTAATATAAAACTATACGTACCATACCCGCTGTTATAAACAGAATTTGTTCCATGTGAGTTAAATAACTGTGCAAATAATTAAACGTTGTATAAATGAAAATTACCCACGATGTACTTGTAATTAAATATTTCAGCATCTTGACGATTGATTTTCGATTAAATTATGATACTTTTTCGCGTCGTTTCGTCAAAATACACAATAATTGTTCGGTATGGTTTGAAAATAGGACAGGGAGAGACGGGATTCCAGGAGAGGATAGGAGAGGACCAAATCAAGGATAGGACCGGGTCGGATCGCGCACAAAATGAACTGAAAGTTTAGTGGTAACCGATTTGGTAAGAAAATTGTACCTACCCCCATTATTTATACATTTTTTTAAACTTTTTTTTTATGCAGTGACAAAGGAAATCAAATCAGGCCGAGAGCATGTAAAATATACTGCTTTTGTCATAAAAAATGAATAACTATATTTAATTCAATTTAGTGAATTTCGAAATCTTTTGAGAAGTCTACTTGAGGTTTTAAGCTTTTGTTTGTATTTTCCATAATTTGACTTGTATTTATTTATTTCAATGAAATGGATTTACTCAAATTATATTTTATGAAGTTACTTGACACTGTAAAGGTTTTGGCTGACCTACTACTTCGGTGCAAACCGTTTCTTCTTGTCGTGTCGACAACAAACCTACACAATACTTATGTTTGTCATTGTAGGTTTTATAGGTATTTAACCGTATGAAGATTTTATATTTTCTTTACTTGGGAAATTCATTTTTTTATTTACAACGAGGAAGCTTTTGGCCTGTATCTCACCTGATGGTAAGTGACGATCAGGCCGAAGGTGGAAGCGAGCTTCACCCGGAATCCTCAACCACGGAGGAACTGGCTATCTTACCTCTAACTGCCGGAACACAACATTGTTGTTATGGCGACAGACTTAGGTAAGATAGTGGTAGCTAGCCAGGCGAACTTAGAACAAGTCCTACCACCAACCAAACCGAACAGAAAAATCTGCCCCCACTGGGAATCGAACACGGGACCTCTGCGTCTGAAGCAGGTGGTCTTACCACTAGACCACAGAGGCGGTCAATATTAACAAAAGAAAAATTATTTAGATACTGGTGGGAAGGTAAACTATTTATTTACCTTAAATACACAGGTAATACATAGTTACATACTTACATGACTTCTCACTACATAATATTTACTTGTTATTATATTATTTACTGTTACATTTATTCACTAATGTCGAAAACGGAAGACTAAAAATGTAATGATTTTTGAATAGCTATTATATGACCAAATTATCGCAGAATATACTAATTGAAATACTCGTAGTAGGGTCGGTTTGTACGAACAGTGACTAAGTTCTATTGTAGCTAATAAAATTAATATCGGACATAGACTGGTAATAAATAAAAAGGAACTGACACAAATATATTAAACTGATTAAATTAACAAAAACAGTTCTACAATAACGCTCAGTTGAAATATATCTGTAATCCAGCGAGTTCCAACTTGTTACAACAAAACAAATAAAAAAAATACTTGGTTTTATTTTTTTATATTAAGCTTAGGACAGCTTAGGACCGATTCGGATAATTGGCGATTCGGATAATCGGCGTTCGGATAATCGGCGCTCTACTGCCTATATTTGTTTTTTCTTTATTGTTTATGAGCCCTAATAAATAGTATTTAATTTAGTAATTATTTTATGCAATTGTTAAAATTAGATAATATGAATTTTGTATAGTCAATAAAGTTTTTTTGTTTCTACCTTTTTTAGAAAGTCTGCTGAATCTTTCTCAATTGGATGCAGTCGCCTAATTACTATACAATGATATGTTTTATCACGATTTACGCAACTAATGACCAAAACTAATAGAACAAAATTAAGATGCGTACACATTATACACATCAGAAATGAGATTTACCTATGCAGGAAAACCGAAAAAAAAGTGACCAACGTAGTCCGCAGAATTTCTAAAATAAAGTGGCGGTGGGCGAGGCACATAGCTCGTAGAGCTGATGGCCGTTGGGGCAAAAAAGTTCTCGAATAGCGACCACGTAGTGTAGTAGGTAGACAGGCCCACCACTAGGTGGACCGACGATCTGGTGAAGGTCGCGGGATGAGCCTGGATGGGGGCAGCGTAGGACCGGTAGTTATGGAAAGCTTTGGGGAAGGCCTTTGTCCAGCAGTGGACGTCACGACGACGAGTATTTTACAAAAAAATTTAAGAGGAAAGATTGATTCTTTTTTTGGTATTGTTGAATAAGATCCGAAAATATTGGACCGATATGAAAAAAATACTTTTTCATCATTGAAATTCAGAATATATATTAGGTAGGTACCTACATTATTTCTGATGAACATAGGCATCAAGTATGCAGGCACGTTAATGATACCAATTAAGTAATTGATATTTAATTTGGTACACAATATAAGGGCATTGACCTTTTTGTTTACCAGCACCTATTGTCAATTTAACTAGCATACCCACTTTGTCTAGATTTAACAACTTGTGTAGGTATTCAGGGTGGAATTTTGTAATGCCACCTGGAGGGAAAGTACTCTTAATACTGCAGATAGAAACTTTTACTGAAAGAAAACATTCCTTCATTTTTGAAAAGAAAGAGAACTGCATTCATAGATTTTCGATTTTTTTTCAAAAATTCACTACCATACCATACAATTTTCTGTACATAATAAAAATAATTTAAGATTTTATGGATTTCCTTTCATTTGATTTATCAAGTTTATTAGAGAGATTTCATCCTTATACTTGACCCTAACGATCAATGCAATAAAAATTAGAGATGAAACGGATAGTTGTTAGGCCGGATACCGGATACCGGATATCCGGCCTGCTGCTAGGCCGGATAGCCGGATATCCGGCGGCCGGATAGTTGGCCAATTGTCTCGTTGCATGTTGTGACGAGTTTAGCGCCGCACAGGTGCTTCGAACGCGATCAGTGGGTCTATTAGTAGACTAGACTAGTCACACTTTTCGAAAATCGAATCCGTCCGAATAGAATGTCAGATTTTGCCACTTGTCTAGGGGATAGATCAATTCGGGAGATTTCGGTTACCATCGTGAGTGGGTGATTGAATAGCGAAAATTAAATTTGTTTACTTGCTGCGTAATCTGACTGAACTGCATCATGTTATCAGATCATCAGTGAAAAAAAGATCGCCTATTTTATTTGGCAATATTTCGACATTAACAGATATTTACTATGTATTCGTCATTAGAGTGAATAGCCCAAAAAAAGAAATAAGTTTTTTGAAAGGCTTTAATATGGCTTTTTTGTAACTTTTTGGAGTTTAAATAAAAGCCGTTATTATTATACTAGCTTTCCGCCCGCGGCTTCGCCCGCGTGGAATTTTGTCTGTCACAGAAAAGCTTTATCGCGCGCGTCCCTGTTTCAAAAACCGGGATAAAAACTATCCTATGTTCTTTCCCGGGACTCAAACTATCTCTATGCCAAATTTCATCAAAATCGGTTGCGAGGTTTAAGCGGGAAAGCGTAACAGACAGACAGACAGACAGACAGACAGACAGACAGACAGACAGACAGACAGAGTTACTTTCGCATTTATAATATTATAGTTGGGATGCCATTTTATTGATATTTAAGTACCTCAAAGATGTAATTCATTTTTTTATAGAAAATTGTCGTAGTATTTTAATATCCGGTATCCGGCCGGATAGTGAGTTACTATCCGGTATCCGGCCGGATAGTAAATTTAGGCCGGATATCCGGCCTACCGGATAGTTACCGGATATCCGTTTCATCTCTAANTTGGTGGGATTAAATTAACAAAAACAGTTCTACAATAACGCTCAGTTGAAATATATCTGGAATCCAGCGAGTTCCAACTTGTTACAACAAAACAAATAAAAAAAAAAATAATTGGTTTTATTTTTTTATATTAAGCTTAGGACAGCTTAGGACCGATTCGGATAATTGGCGATTCGGATAATCGGCGTTCGGATAATCGGCGTTCTACTGTATATTTGCTTTTTCTTTATTGTTTATGAGTCCTAATAAATAGTATTTAATTGTTAAAATTAGATAATAAGAATTTTGTATAGTGTCAATAAAGTTTTTTTGTTTCTACTTTTTTCATTAAGTCTGCTGAATCTTTCTCAATTGGATGCAGTCGCCTAATTACTATACAATGATAATATGTTTTATCACGAATTACGCAACAAATGACCAAAACTAATAGAACAAAATTAAGATGCATACACATTATACACATCAGAAATGAGATTTACCTATGCAGGAAAACCGAAAAAAAAGTGACCAACGTAGTCCGCAGAATTTCTAAAATTAAGTGGCGGTGGGCGAGGCACATAGCTCGTAGAGCTGATGGCCGTTGGGGCAAAAAAGTTCTCGAATAGCGACCACGTAGTGTAGTAGGTAGACAGGCCCACCACTAGGTGGACCGACGATCTGGTGAAGGTCGCGGGATGAGCCTGGATGGGGGCAGCGCAGGACCAGTTGCTGTGGAAAGCTTTGGGGAAGGCCTTTGTCCAGCAGTGGACGTCACTGCGACGAGTATTTTACAAAAAAATTTAAGAGGAAAGATTGATTCTTTTTTTGGTATTGTTGAATAAGATCCGAAAATATTGGACCGATATGAAAAAAATACTTTTTCATCATTGAAATTTAGAATATCTATTAGGTAGGTGGATTACTAATGTTTGGCCAAAAAACGTTTCCCAAATTATCACATCGCAAACAACGTTTCGCAAATTTTCATTTGGCAAATTCTCATTTGGCAAAACAACTTATAGCAAACTTTTAATTCGCAAATGTCGTTTTTGGCATATTATTATTTAGCAAATTATTGTTTGGCAAAGTATGTTTTGCCAAATGTTTCATTTGGCAAAAATATTTCTCGATAAACTATTTACAAAATAATTTGATTGGTGCATAGAATGGAATACAAATTAGCTTGTGGTTATTATTTTGTTTAGTGGGTAGTTAATATAAAATTTGTTCTAAATTAATTTTCTTATTTCATTCTTTTTATCGAAATTTCCAAATGATTCATTAACAATAGAGGTGATTCTCATAGGGTCACTGTTCTAACCTAACCTAACGTACTATTTTCTGCAATACCTACTTTTTGCAACCATACTATTTTCTGCTATCTCTTTGTTTTACATAAAATTCTTGTCAAAACCACGATCATGTGCCTTATGCTTTGATTTGTGGGTAACGGTGGGTAAGTATCTGAAGTGTCAATTTGACCAAACAAATTATTTGGGATATAATATTTGGCAAAATAAAACATTTGCTATATAAATATTTGCCAAGTAAAATTTTGCCAAATGATAATTTGACCAAATGAATTAGTTGCGAAAAGTACAGTTGCTAAAAGTTCATTTGGGAAACGAAACATTGGCGATAAGTTGTTTGCGAAGTGAAATTTGGCGAAAAGTAATTTGGCCAAACGGAAGGATACCAGGTAGGTACATTATTTCTGATGAACATAGGCATCAAGTGTGCAGGCACGTTAATGATAGCAATTAAGTAAGTAATTGATATTTAATTTGGTACACAATATAAGGGCATTGACCTTTTTGTTTACCAGCACCTATTGTCAATTTAACTAGCATACCCACTTTGTCTAGATTTAACAACTTGTGTAGGTATATAGTTAAAAATCTTTAGTTTTGACCGAGATTAAGAGAACAAGAATAGCATTTCGCATTTTAATCAAACCGGGAAGGGATCGTAACCGTATCAACTCGAGGTGGTCAGTATTCTTTATGAAACTCCTTACTGCAACCACAAAATGCAACGCACTTATCCGCACCGTAACGTAAACGCCTCGCCTCGCGGTTGAAAGCGCGCGAAAGCTGATGACAGCTCGCGTAACGCGATACAGTGTTGATCACTTTCCGAGTTGATAAGTCTGCTATGATTAGGCACAAAAATACTGTCGAAACATTCTTACCTCAAAAAGTGCTATCTTCTCCGATACTGACTTCTTCCTCGGTCGTTCCTTTGGGTTGATAACATCCTTCTTCTCCACACTTCTGTCCACAGACTTCATCCTTACAATCAAATCTTGCACTTTACCCTTCACCGCATCGCCTAAGTCTAAATCAGCTGTAGATTTTGCTTTCTTCAAATTGTCCTGTGATCTCGCTTTGTAAGCATTTATTACATCTTCCGTGCTCATCATAGTGTCTATTTTTCGATTATTGCTGTTGTTTTTATGAGATTTGGGTGTAAAATCGAATGGCGATTCCTTTGGGTCTCTTCTTATATTTTGATACTTAGGTTTGTTGTTTTCTTTTGCTAGATTTACTTTAGGTTCAAGCACATCATTCAAAGGCGCAGCGTACTCAATTTCGGTGGATGTTAAAGATTTTATTTCAATTTCGTTAGGTTTTTCGTATGTTAGAGAGCTATCAGGAGAGTAGTCCACTTCAAAGGAATAGTATCTGTTTGGTAAATGCTTTTTTACTCTCTCGTCTCTTGATAAATTTAAAGGAGACACATCTATAACTTCACTTATCAATTCAACCTGCACGGTTTCATTTTCCGGTATATTTTCTTCTACTGCAGTTGACACTGCAACTTCTTCTGTTTTAATTTCCATTCTAGATATTCTCAAGTTATCATTATTGAATGTGTTGTTATTAACTTCATAATAAGGTTCATTTTTGGCTGGTTTATCTACAGTTTTGATGATTTCGCTGACTATGACTGGCTTTGAACTAATATGATCTTCACTAGGCTCAAAATGTGGGACTTTACTCGTTGGAGGAGCTGGTTTTCTATGTAAGTCGTCATCAACATCTTGAGTGGTTTTAGAGGCACTTGTTTCAAGATCTTCTTGTTCTTCGGCTAGTCTGCGTCTGTATGCACACCGCACTGCTGGTTTTGGTCTGATACCAGCTTGAGATTTATCATCTGGACGTTGCTGCTGTAAAAAAAGATAATAAAAATAGTTAAAATCGTTTTTTCCACTATAGTCTGGTCCGGGAGCACGTAGAATTTTGTCCAATGACCCCAGGCAACCCATCCTTATCGCTCGCGCGTAATTATATTGCTGTCGCGACTGTGCGACGGGCGGCCACAGTGAGTGTGCGAGGGCGACAGCAACGTAATTACGCGCGAGCGATAAGGATGGGTAGCTTGGGGTCATTGGACAAAATTCTACGTGCTCACAGACCGGGCTTTAGATGAAATCAGTTATAATATTACAGTTTTCAGTAGTAACAGTAACCAAAGTACTCTTATAAGACTTTCCATTCGTAGATCGTAAGGGTAATCTCCATCAATAGCTAGGCTTTTGTGGCTTTTTATTTCATAAAATAGAAAAACTATGAATTTATTAATATTCATATCATTTAAGAGTTGATCTTTCTAATTTATCAACCAATTTTAACTAACTAATATCAGTATAGTAATTAATTCTTACCTCAAACATAGCAATTTTGGACAACACCGATTTATATTTAACACCGTTGTCTTCTTCATCATTTGATTCTTTCTTTGGTTCTGGTTTAACGGTTTTTCGTAAAACTGGCTTAGTAAACTCTTTTTTATTTTCTACGTCTGAAGTAGTCCCTGAAACATCTTTTTCTATTCTAAGTATGTCTTTAGGTGCACTAATAACTTCGTTATTATTGTGATGTGTAGATCCATTTGTATACTTTTCCATGATAGGTTTAAATTTATCGTTTTCTTTTGTTTTTTCTTGAATTAAATTCTGAAACCGGTCCATAGATATAACTGTGATAGGATCGACTGGTGTTTTGTTTTCAGTTACATTATCTGCCTTATTTACATCTACTTTTGGTTCATATTCGGTCGCCTCCTCAATTTCTATGGCACTGCTTTGTAGTTCGACTATTGTTGGCGATTCGATTACTTCTACAATGTACGGTAGTGAATTTTCGCTATTTGGACTGATTGTTTCCAAGACTGGTGACATTTCGACTATTTCAACACTCGATTCTATTGGTTCACCAGCACTTACGTTGTCAATGTTTATAAAGTTATCTGGACTGATATCCTGTTCCATTGATACTTGAACGATATTTTCTATTTGCAATTCATGTTTTGGTCCATCCCTAGTCACGCTTTTGACTCTTTGGTATGTGGTTTTTAATTTCACATTATCATCAACATTTTTCTTAGTCACAGCTATTCTTGAAGGTTTTATATCGCTAGCTTCTTTAGCTTTAGCCACTGAATCTCGTACTTTATTCTTATCACCAGAAGGAATACTTTTGCTGTCCATTTGTACACTTTTGGGGACTTCAATTTCCGCTTCACTCTTGCGTTTGAGCATCGGAATTTTTGACTGCTTCTTCTTTTCAACACTAACATTATTGTCGCTGTGATTTTGTGGCTTGTCTACATCAATTAATTCTGCTTTCTTCTCATCGTACGCATGTATTATTTCCTCAAAACAATCTTCGACTTTCTCAGGGTCATCAACTTTGTTGTTTAGTAAGCTAATGTCTATATCGGTAGGGCTGTCAGCTATTTCTCCGTAAAGTCTTTCGAATTCGTCTTCAGGCTTGGGGGAGGGAGCTTTGGGCTTCAGTCTGGGGATTGAAGAGCGACGAAGAAGGTTTGGCTGGGCCTGGAATGATACGTAATTTTGTTATTAGTGTGTACCTATCTAATTACTCCGTTACTAAGAGGAGATCCGCCGTCCGAGAACCAAAGTGACCGACATAGCTCGCAGAATTGCTAAAATCAAGTGGCAGTGGGCGGGGCACATAGCTCGTAGAGACGATGGCCGTTGGGGCAAAAAAGTTCTCGAGTGGCGACTACGGGCTGGAAGACGTAGCGTGGGCAGGCCTCCTACTAGGTGGACCGACGATCTGGTAAAGGTCGTGGGAAGAGCCTGGATGTAAGCGGCGCAGGATCGGTCTTTGTGGAAATCCTTTGGGGAGGCCTTTGTCCAGCAGTGGACGTCTTTCGTCTGAAACGAACGAACGAAAACCTATCTAATTACGTCTAGGTAGGGCCCCCACTAGGTGGACCGACGTTCTGGTGAAGGTCGTAATGTTCACGAAGCTTCAGTGTTACGTCCGTGATTGCCGGTCCGTGACCGAACTGAGCGTACACGTTGACGGAACTGTGGCTTCACTTTATACAGTGTGAATCGACCATTACCCTCTTTTTCGTCGGATAGTCGGGTAGATACAGCTCCAATGACAAAAATATCTTTCACTTAGTTAACATAGTAGTAACTTCTTACAGGGACGTCCACCTACAAGGAAATAAGATCTCATAAAAGTTCGGAAGGCGCTGGATGCAAGCCCCTACCAATCAATCTGGAAATCATTGGGGGAGGCCTATGTTCAGCAGTGGACGTCCTGTGGCTGAAATGATGATGAGAACTTCTTACCTCCGCCTTTTTAGCCGGCATAGACCTCTCCCTCCTCACTCTGTTGACAGCATTCTTGAATCTAGTTGGAATCCTGGTTTTCCTCTCTTCTGGTTCCATCTTTCTGATTGGTGAGTCAGGGATGACGTCAGAATAGATGGGAGGGTAGGACGGTGCTTTTATTGTGTGGAATACGCCATTGCGTATCTCCTGGAAAGATAGCAAAAGATTTAAGATTAGAGAGAATCATTTGGATTCTTTGGTTCGATTCCCGGCCGGGCAGAAATTGAAATGATGAATTTTAATTTCTGTGACGGGTCTGGGTGTTTTCTATGTATAATATTATGTATGTATTTACAAAAAAAAGTATATAAGTATATTTATCCCGTCGTCTAGTACCCATAGTACAAGCTTTGCTTAGTTTGGGGCTAGAAGCGCACAGTGTAAAATGTCCAAGGATATTTATTATTATTTCTTTATTTCTTTCTTCTTCTTTTAAGTTTTAGCGCTTAAAACTCAGTCTGTGCCTGAGGCATGGGAGCGGCACGGGAGGGGTGGCATTGACATTATTATGATGTGACAGAGCATAGAAATCAGCCCCCCTAGACAAAACGCACTTTTTGATCGAATCGAAAATCGAATCCGTCAAAACTCCATACAAAAAAGGGGCTTTTCGACCACTTTTCGACTGGTTTGCGATTATAATTTGCACTTTGTCTAGACCCACTGAAGTATAATTAAGTCTCACTGACGTTTGACGTCCCAAAAAGCTTCTAAAGCCTGGTCCGTGAGCACGTAGAATTTTGTCCAATGACCCCAAACTACCCATCCTTATCGCTCGCGCGTAATTATATTGCTGTCGCGACTGTGCGACGCGCGCCCGCAGTGAGTGTGCGAGTGCGGGCCCGGGGGAACCAGTGGGTTATGTAAGGCTCTCCCTGCCAGATGGGCAGGGCCTACTCACTAAAACCTGACGGTGTCCTCCCGAAGTCTTTGGGACGGTGCTGCGAGTTATTGTCCGAGCTAGATGGCCTAGACATTCTTTCGCGGCTCCGCCCCAGACTGTGGCTCGCTCTGTTGGAGCAAGCGACGACTGGNTCAGGCTTAGGGGAGGGAGCTTTGGGCTTCAGTCTGGGGATTGAAGATCGACGAAGAAGGTTTGGCTGGGCCTGGAATGATACGTAATTTTGTTATTAGTAAATGTACCTGTCTAGGGTAGGGCCCCCACTAGATGGACCGAAAATCTGGTGAAGGTCGCAGAAAGTGGCACGACTGGTCGTTAAGGAGATCCTTGGGGGAGACCTTTGTCCAGCAGTGGACGTAATGCACATACATGTCGAAGAGAAAAGAGAACTCTGTTCACGAAGCTTCAGTTTTACTTGACTGACTGAACTTAGCGAACACGTTGACAGAACTGTGGCTTCACTTTAATGTGTGAATCGACCATTACCCTCTTTTTCGTCGGATAGTCGGGTAGATACAGTTCCAACGATAAAAAATATCTTTTACAAGTTCTCATAGTGCTTACTTAATTCTTACAAGGACGTCCACCTACAAGGTGAAAATACGACCCCATAAAAGTAGCAGTTAGGCACTGGATGCAAGCCCCTACCAATCAATCCGGAAATCATTGGGGGAGGCCTATGTTCAGCAGTGGACGTCCTGTGGCTGAAATGATGATGATGGACTTCTCACCTCCGCCTTTTTAGCTGGCATAGACCTCTCCCTCCTCACTCTGTTGACAGCATTCTTGAATCTAGTTGGAATCCTGGTTTTCCTCTCTTCTGGTTCCATCTTTCTGATTGGTGAATCAGGGATGACGTCAGAATAGATGGGAGGGTAGGACGGTGCTTTTATTGTGTGGAATACGCCATTGCGTATCTCCTGGAAAGATGGCAAAATATTTAAGATTAGAGAGAATCATTTGTATTCTTTGGTTCGATTCCCGGCCGGGCAGAAATTGAAATGATGAATTTTAATTTCTGTGACGGGTCTGGGTGTTTTCTATGTATAATATGTATTTACAAAAAAAAAGTATTGTGTAAATCGTTACGACGAAGTGTTTATCCCGTCGTCTAGTACCCATAGTATAAGCTTTGCTTAGTTTGGGGCTAGAGGCGCACAGTGTAAAATGTCCAAGGATATTTATTATTATTTCTTTATTTCTTTCTTCTTCTTTTAAGTTTTAGCGCTAAACTTAGTCAGTGCCTGAGGTATGGGAGCGGCACGGGAGGGGTGACATTGACATTATTATGATGTGACAGAGCATAGAAATCTGAAGCATAATTAAGTCTCACTGACGTTTGACGTCCCAAAAAGATTCTAAAGCCTGGTCCGTGAGCACGTAGAATTTTGTCCAATGACCCCAAACTACCCATCCTTATCGCTCGCGCGTAATTATGTTACTGCCGCGCTCGCACACTCACTGCGGGCGCGCGTCGCACAGTCGCGACAGCAACATAATTACGCGCGAGCGATAAGGATGGGTAGCTTGGGGTCATTGGACAAAATTCTACGTGCTCACGGACCAGGCTTTAGTGCCGCTCCCATACCTGACTGATTTGAGTGCTAAGCCTTTAAGATTCAACCACACCAACGCGTGCAGATCGCCGTCGCCGGCGCGATCATAGGCCAATGACAGGTTGCGCGACCCATGACAGTGCCTGTCATTGGCCTATGATCGCGTCGGCAATGGCAACGCGTTGGTGTGGTCGAAGCCACAGAATAATAATGTACTACGTACAGAAGTTTTACTTCGCGAAGGTATTTAAAAAAATGTATGCTCAATGTCATTAACAATACGGTGTAATTTAGCCTGTCTCAAGAGTCAAGCACCATTTTGTTGACAAACGTCAGTGATCGCCACTGCGCCGAAGATGTGACGNTGTGCTTGAGGCAACTTAAAAAAGTACATTCTGTGTTTTTATTATTATTTAGGCAGTTAAATAATGCACAGTATTTAGTACACCATTTTCTTTATTTTCTTCCATCACACAAGAATACGCGTGCGTGAGTCAATGTTCGCTCGTATGTGAGGCCTTGTCGAATAGTATCCTGTAGGTGGGCCATCGTGCGTGTTTTGTTTTCGATGTAAACTCGCGGAGATGAACAGGCCTGTTGAAGCTTAATATCATCATCAGGTCATTTAGTCTCCACTGCAGGAGTACGACCCTCTCTAATTGACCAGAGGCAAATGGAGGATTTGTCCTACACTCCCCACGCTGGCCAGACGGGTTGGGGAGACCTGATGTCCGCATATTTGTCCCTTAGTCGCCTCTAACTACATCCACGTCAAATTGAGGTCGGTTCTATTCTATTCTATAGGATGTAGTCGATAACGACAGTTTAATAATCATAGTTTTTTGAGTTCAACTTCTGTAACTTTAATTTTAACGTACATCCATGCATGCATGCATGCCCATGCTGAGGAGTGCATTACCGCAGCAAAATTTTTATAAATGTTGTGCTTTAGAGAGTCGAGAGTATAGCAGATAATTAGTCCATCGTGAGCAGAAATTTGTCCACTAATAGCAAAATTTGGACATATCAAGGTCTATCATTGGTATTTTTTTCAAACTTCTGCGTTGAGCCATTTACGAGATCTGGGACATCACAAAACATTACCCCAGCAAAATTCTGAATAACTTGAGAACCGAAACACGAACAAATTTTGCTATTCGTGGACAAATTACTACGCAACAAAAGCTATCTATCCATGTATTTGGTTCCGGGATTAAACGACTTTTCAAAAAAAAAATTTTGCCAGGGTAATGTTTCAAACATTATCCCAGCAAAATCTGTTTTTTCGTAATAACTTTAAAACTATAATTTGAACGAATTTTGCTATTAGTGGACAAATTTCTGCTCACGATGGACTAATCAATTATCTGTTACTCTCGACTCTCTAAAGCACAACATTTTTAAAAATTTTGCTGCGGTAATGCACTCCATGCTGAGTCAATTTTTATTCAGAATAGTTAGTAAAGAGCTGTGTGTGTTTATTTACATCAAACGGATTCACTAGTGAGCGCGTTATAAAAATAAATGAAAATTTAAGTTCTTGAAAGTTTCCGCTAGGGGCGCTGTACAATCCGTCATACATTGAATGTAATTTTTTTTCGCGCTCACTACTTAGTGAGGAGGTTTGATATAAACTCGCACTTCACCCCCAGTAAATACCTAAACCTCCTTCGTTATAACCACATGAAGGTTAACTTTGAAAACCATTTACCTAACTGTTGTTTTAAACTATTTTGTGTTTTGATGGTTTGCTTACTTGACTACCACACCAGATATGGTCGGTTTACAAATTCTTTGTGTACCTACCTATTAGATTATGTACACTATTTCTTTTTAAATAGGTACTTAACTACCTCAATTCCCCGTGACAATACCTACTAGGTATTACCTAGGTAGTTAGGTATTGTCACTCATCAAGCTTTAAGAAAAAGTCGTAACGATTTAAACGATTTATTTTACATTTAGGGATTAAATAAAAACAAAATGAGCAGTTCACAAACTTTTATTAATACTTGTACTCAAATTTCTGGACTTGGGTTATCACAGTTTTGCCGGGAAGTGTTTGTTTTTTGAACAAATGCTGGAAACTTACCGAAACGTTCTCTGTGACTGTCACTTTTTGAAGCTTCATATCTCCTTTAGTGAAAGTCGCTTCATTTTTAGTTACTGTCACAACTGGAGCTAAAACGTAGTCTTCGCGGTCGTCGATGTTATTTTCATCCCAAATAGTTGGTTTTTCAATGGCAGAGGAATCGCGGAGTTTTTGCTCGGTTGGCACTTCTGATTCCACATTTTCGGGCGCGGTGTACTCGAATTTGTACTTTATATCCGCCATTGGTGGTCTGAAATTGTTAATACACATGCACAGATTATAGAAATGAATAAAATTCAAACTTACTGGCAGTAAAGAAAGAAAAAAAACAAAAGAAATAGAAAATATTGATACTGGCAACAGTGGCAACGCTTAGGCAAGTCACAAAGAAAAAAATCGGAAAAAATTGGAGAAAATGGGAAAATGCTAAAATATAGTACCTACAAAAAAATAAAACAACGAAGAAAAAAACATCTTATAAGAGGAAAAAGACAAAATAAATTTTATGAGTTTGCATCATGTTTTTTATTAATTGTCCCTTATAACCTTAATACAAACAAAACATTGTGCCATCAGTCTTGTAATGTTTATCCTTCCTTATCAATTTATCAATATTATCGGTAAGATATCAACTGATATTGGAAGAAGTGCATTAATGCACAACAATTTAGTCAGCTATTGAGAAGAAACCTCTTGTCATGTTTTTTCAGACAGCAATTTTATTAATATTCAACAAATTCAGTATTTAATCTTTCCTATTTTGCAAAGTGTAAATTGTAATAAAATTATTGTAAAAAATGTGTTTTTTAAAACTGGCAGCGCCATCTGTTAGGAACGCAGTGAACTGCTTGAACAAAGGTGCATCAAAATAGGAAAAATTAATTAAATGTGCATACTAATTCAAAATATTACTTATTATAATCGAGCAATCAAAATTATATGGCTTAATTTAAAAGTAAAAGTTCAAAGACAGAGACAGTTTTAATTCTTCAAAATATAGTGAAAATGAGAGTTGACAGACCCCACCAAGAGATGGCGCTAAACACTAGTTTTAAAAATAAAACAAAATGCAAAAAAAATACTTACGGGAGCAAATACTTCAATAGCCTGCTATGCACGACGGTGTCCGACGAATTAATAGCTTGTTTATCATTTAGATAAGGTTCTGACATCATTACTTTATTGATAACGCGATCGCTAAAATGTTCATGTGTTTTTATACAAAATATTTTATTATACGGGACTAATCCCACCTGTCGTTTACGCCACTGCAACTCCTGTGTAGCCAGGATCTACAGCTTGACCGCCAATAACCCAACCAGTGAAGGTCAAGTTTATCCCGGGGGAAAGTTAAACTGTCATTGGACCCGCAACGAAACTAGTCAGAAGAACATAGGAGTTCGAAGTTAAGGTTCGACTTTCTTCCATNCCTTCCAGTGCAAAGCGTGACAGGTTTAAGATATAATTTTACAGTAAATTGAAAATTAACTCAATTTACAGGAGTAGTAAAGTCCTTTTTTGAAGAAGTTGTGGCTTGTAAGTAGGTATTAAGGTAGCACACTTAACAACCCGGAATGGGATCGTAACCGTATCAACTCGAGGCCGTCAGTATTCTTTGTAAGAAACTCCATACTGCAACGCACACTAAGAGTAGGCGCACACCGTTGATTTTTCGTCGGCCGATAGTTTAGTCGGGCAGTTGATCAGTATGGGCATGTATAGGGAGTGCGCACACTACGCCGATTCGATTTGGCCGATTCTTCATACAATTTACAATCGGGCACAACTATCGGCCAACTAAAAATCAACGGTGTGCGCGCCTACTTATCCGCACCGTAGCACCGTAGCCTCGCGTTTGACAGCGCGCGAAAAGCGATGACAGCGCGCGAAAGGCGATACTGTGTTGATCCCTTTCCGAGTTGATAAGTCTGCTATAAGAACTATGATCCCCCCAATCTAGGAGTGTAGGCCAATCCTCCATTTGCCTCTGGTAAATTAGAGGGGCTCCTGCAGTGGAGACTGAATGTCCTGATGATGAGGGAACAACTGTCAGTTTTTTTCCTACGTCATGTCACGCCACTGTAGTTTGACAGATGCTATATTTCCTCAATGAATATTGTAGTGACATGTCTATCGCTGGAATAATTTATTAGCTTGTAATCTTACTGATATCGAAAGATAAGCGGTTTACATAATAAAACTTGTAAAATTGTAATTATAGTTTAATCATTTTGTGTAAGGTTCGATCATATTTTTTTCGTTCCTTCCTTTCTGCCAAATGACGTCCACTGCTGGACAAAGGCATCCCCCAAGGATTTCCACAACGATCGGTTCTGCGCCGCCCGCATCCAATCACCTTCTTCACCAGATCGTCGGTCCACCTAGTGGGGGGCCTGCCCACACTAAATCTTCCGGCTCGTGGTTTCCACATTTTTTTTGTGAACTATAGTTTAATTAATGGGTGTAAAAAAAACTTATCTTGAAACTTATGTGTTTTACAAAGTTTTATTTGAGGACACACAAAATTTAAATGGTTTGGGAGTTGAACAATTTAAAACTTAGTATAAAAAACATTTAGACCTAAGGAATATACCGGAATTCTATTACACTGCCACCACGTTCAATTCCTGGCTAGCTAAGTCAACAATGTTAGCAGCTGTTTTGACATTTAAAGGTAAGAGAGTCGGCCTATATTTTACCTGATGGCAAGTGATGATCAGGCCGAAGGTAGAAGCCAGCTTCACCCGGAATCCTCAACCACAGAGGAACTAGCTGTCTTACAACTAAGTAGGTGTAACCAGGAGGACTTGGAATAAGCCCTATCAACCAAACCGAGCAGATTTTTTTTAGCTAAGTATCTATTTTAAGTAAAAGCGAAAGGTCACTGATTGACTGACTGACATAGAGATCTATCAACGCACAGCCTAAACCACTGGACGGATCGGGCTGAAATTTGGCATGCAGGTAGATGTTATGACGTAGGCATTCGCTAAGAAAGGATTTTACGAAACTCTACCCCTAAGGGGGTAAAACGGGAGGCACGCGTACGAAGTCGCGTCGTCGTATGGTGTTTACCGGTTAATTATTTGCCTTAAGTAAATCTCAGAAAAGTAGACCTAATTTCAATGCGCTAGTTAATACATACATTTCAGTTTTGTAGACACAAAACTCAAGTTTCTTAAACACTACACCAATAAATTATTTCACATCACACAGGTCAAATGTCATCACGATTATTCAATCCAAAATACAATACAATAGTCCATATTCTTTCACAACATATGAAAACCGAAAGTCTACGTACTTATTGAAAGTATTTTTATAACTAAACCCCATATCTCATGCCCGGTTGATAAGGATTGATAATTATTGATTGTAGTGATAAATTCGTACACCTAAAGAATAGATAATGTTCAGTAGGTCTACTACAATGTATAATCATCATCAGGTCATACAGTCTCCACTGCAGGACTACGACCCTCTCTAATTTCATCATCAATCATCAACAGCCCTTTACAGTCCACTGCTGGACTATGAGCCTCCTCCACAATAGTGGAGGGTTTTGCCATAATCTCCACGCTTGGCAGGCGGATTGGAGATCGCAGTTTAAAAGATTGATGTTTTTCAGAGAGCGCTGCTGCCCGTTCTCTGTTTGATGTGTAGTCCCTAAGTCGCCTCTTACGACACCCGCGGGAAGAGTAGGGGTTGGTGTTAAATGTATTCTACTCTGCCGTCACCACACGGCTCTCTAATTTACAAGGCAAATGGAGGATTTGTCCTACACTCCCCACGCTGGCCAGACGAGTTGGGGAGGCCTGATGTTCGCTTATTTATCCATTAATTTTACAAAGAACTTGAAGCTACTTTTGTTTTCTTCATTGTGGTTGAGATAGCAATAGACAAGTTCGACAAAAATGTATTATTTCTATGAGTCAGATCACTATAAAAGGCAGTGGCTCAAAGATTTTTTGGATTGAGTTCTTGTCTGCCTAAATTATAAAATTTAATGTCTTATGCTTGATTCCAATGATTGCCATAAAGATCGGTTGGTAGCGGCCTGCATACAGCGCCTTCCTGCTACCTTTTTGAGGTCGGTCCACCTTATGGGTAGACGTCCTACGTGGTCCTACGCTGCGCTTTCTGGTACGTGGCCTCCACTCCAGAACCTTGCTACCCTATGGATAGATCAATAGATTTTTAGTTGCTTACACTTACATTTATTAATAACTATGTAAGGTGTGACTAATGCTCATTTTCACCATCAATCTCTAATTTTTAAGTGACCCCTATGGTAACACATAGCAGGAATTTTCTTTTCAAAGCGGTCACTTAAAAATTAGGGATTGGTGGTGAAAATGAGCATTATTCACACCTTACATAGTTATTATTTAAGGTGTAGGTAAGCAACTAAAAATCTATTGGTCTATCCATAGGGTAGCAAGGTTTAGGAGTGGAGGCCACGTACCAGAAAGCGCAGCGTAGGACGTCCACCCAAAAGGTGGACCGACCTCATAAAGGTAGCAGGTCGGCGCTGGATGCAGGCCGCTACCAACAGATCTTTATGGCAATCATTGGGGGAGGCCTATGTTCAGCAGTGGACGTCCTGTGACTGAAATGATGATGATGACCAACTTACTATTTTTAGGAATTGCACATAATTTAACTTTTGATTTTATTTTAGTAAGTCTACGAGTTAACCAAAGAGTATTTATCAGAAGCATGTATTAGGTAGGTACCTAAATAAGTAATCGTGAAAAAAATTGATAAATTTCAATTTCGCGTCTACCAACAGAAGACAGCCTGTTGAACTGTATAGCCTTGGTTTACATGGATGTAAGAATTAAAAAATTATAAGTTTCTTACTTTTCTGCAGGGCACATATCGTCGCTTGCCTCTCTAACTGACGTATCTGACATTTTTTTCGAAACTGAGTTATCTACACCATCTTAATCAATTTCGCAAGACGAATCGATCTGTCTAATCCTAAAAATATTGAAAAATGTCAGTTACGTCAGTTAGAGAGGCAAGCGACGATATTATGCAGAACTGACGGCCGATGGGGCAGCAAGGTCCTGGAATGGAGGCCGCGTACCGGAAAACGCAGCGTGGGACGTCCACCCACAAGGTGGACCGACGACATCATAGCAGACGCTGCTGCCCATCTCGTGCTACTGGATTTAGTCACCTCTTAGGACACGCCTGTTGGCGGAGGCGAATGGTATTCTTTCCAGGAGTCCCCACACGGCACTATGTTCAGCAGTGGATGTAGAATATAGAATAGAATAGAATATTGTTTATTTGGCACAATACAATAGGCAGAATACAAAATAAAACATACAATATAGAACTAAAAACCCAAATTAAAATAAAGAGTGCCCTGTGCCAGAAAGGTCCCTGGCTCAGCATTAGTCGTGGTGACATTAAAGGTGCCACGACACTGATTTTCAGCAAGGACCTTTGGGGCACTGGGGTCGCCGTAAAAAATTAAAAACAAACACACAGATTACCTATGACAGAAATACAGACAGTAAAAATCATGAAACAATCAATTATATAAAATAAAAATAAAAAAGTTCTAAAAGTGCAAAATGTACAATAAAGATGACCCACGCTGAACCATTCCATCAAACTCAATGACAGGGGGGCGCCACAATCGCTCAACTATACCATATTATGGTTTCCAACATGTCCTGTCATTCTTACCTTCAATGTTTGACATATGATTTAACTGAGGAGATACTTGTAGCACCTATGTAACCTAAGTTTTAACCTAAGTATTCTTAAAAATCGTATTTAATAAAGCTAATTGTTAATTTATTTAATTACTATTTAACGTGTGAGCTTTTTTCGCCTGAAACACAGGTTTTTAACCTAGCTCAGGCTACAAAAGACTAGTAATTATATGTAAACTCTAGCATAATAAGTTCTTATAATGCCCTTGTTTTAATGAATAAACTATTTATTTATTTATTTTATTTATTTATTTATTCTGTGATTGGTATATTGGACGTCTTTTGGTTGAAATAAATGAGTTATTATATGATTTATGTCGAAGAATGCCGCCATGTAACCCCAGCGTGGAAACGTGCGGGGTATTATCCTTACTTCGTGACCTCCTGCCCTCTCAGCAAAGATTAGTCAGTGAACAGATGCGACTATTTGGTAGTATTCTACCTAAACGTGAACAGATGCGACTATTTGGTAGTATTCTACCTAAACTATGAATTCATGATGCGATATGATCTGGATTTTGAAAAAACAAAGCACGTGATTGATCCTAAAAACATCTTTATTTAAGTAGAAGGTATTATTTAAATTTTATATAGTAATTTAAAGAGCTAAGAAAAGGGTCGTGCTCTCTCAGTTAAGACCAAAATAAATAGGATCGCGATTCAAGCGGTCAAAACCTCAATTTTTATTTTAAACACAAGCATATTAGTTGCTTACTTTGGCGTTAAATATAGCGCTGTCCGAAGATATTTAAAAAATACTTAATTGCACCAAAAAAATTGCCGTATTCTCTACCAGTTGACTTTTGAGCCAAACAGAAAATATTGAGTAACTAGCTTTCCGCCCGCGGCATCGCCCGCGTGGAATTTTGTCTGTCGCAGAAAGACTATCGCGCGCGTCCCTGTTTCAAAAACCGGGATAAAAACTATCCTATGTCCTTTCTCGGGACTCAAACTATCTCTATGCCAAATTTCATCAAAATCGGTTCAGTGGTTTAGGCGTGAAAGTAAGACAGACAGACAGACAAGTTAGCAGAGACAGAATTTTTATTTTTTTATTTAGGCATAATACTTCATGTTAGTGTTATTTAATCTTTGTCCCACCGCCCTCGACATCTCAATAGAAGCCACCACCCCCATTAAGAGGGGGATACCAATTTTATTCATAGTAGATCCATTATTGTGATCATCTTCACGTCTTCACCAAGAAATGGTTTCGATCTGAATGGTGTCTGGAATCTAGATATTTTTAGAACTTAGTAATAAGGAGGAGTTTTATTAAGAAAATCCCTTTGAAAAAAAGGATAATACATAAAGTAAATGATTATTTATATGACAAGAGTGCGTGGATTTTACCCGCTTAGCTCGCACTAAAATGTATTATGCTTAATGTATGTATAAGTATTATTTTGCTGTATCTCATTGAAAATGAGGCTGACAAAGGTGACTGATGCCCGATTTTACCATCTGAAATTTTTAAGTGATCCCTATGATAACAATTAATAATAATATGAACTTTGTTTTCATAGGGGTCACTTAAAAATTACAGATTGATGGGATTGTTCCGCCTCTTCTCAGCACCAGCCATGTTGTCCCGAAGTGGTGGTAGGGCAAACTATATTTGGGACGTGTATAAGTGCCTTGGAAAGGGTCTAAGTACTGAACTGTACTGAATAAAAAACTCTGACTTTGACTATGATTTTTCAGTATGAAATATGAATGAATAGGTCCATTTTCAGCTTGACCCACGGTCCAAGTCGTCGGATGGAAATACCTGCCTTGTCTGCATAAAAAAATCAACTCGCACAAACGACGTTCGCGTTCGTATTCACAAACGATGCTTGCTTAAGTGAAGCAGCAAATCAAACGCACAGCGTTGAATAGAGCTCTGTGATTGGTTCGTGTGACACTGTGCGTCCACGCGCACTGTGAGACCTCCTAGTAATGTTTGTGAATACGGGCGTAAAGGTCAAAATACCATGAATATAAAATTTTCCGTACTTTACAAGTGTAAAATATTCTAGATAGCAAATAGTTTTCCAATTCAGTAAACTCTACACGCTGAGAACGCCTCTCGAACTGCTATTCAGTTGAAAATGTGAAAAATTGATGCATATTCTAACACTTTTCTGGAAAAGATTCAGTCTGTGTGAAATAAATACTTATTTGAGTTTACAAAAGTTCTAAAATCTTTCATTTTAATGAGGGTTTTCGCGTATGAAAAATCCGCCAGATGGCAATACACGGTAGACGCGAGGTCCAAATGCTGCATGATTGGTTATTTTTAACATGACATTGACAGATGTCAAAATCCACCATTCACGCAGCACTCAGACCCCACATCCACGTCCCGCCATCTAGCGGATCTTTCATACGCGAAAACCCTCATTGGATGATGATGAAGTGTTATTAGGTAACAATTCAAGTATTTTATTCAAGGGCGGAAGACGTAGTATGGGCAGGCGTCCCACTAGGTGGACCGACGAACTGGTGAAGGTCGCGGGAGGTCCCTGGATGCGGGCAGTGCAGGACCGTTCGTTGTGGAAATCCTTGGGGGAGGCCTTTGTCCAGTACCTAGTAATATATTATTAAGTATTATCAAGCAAACCCGGCTGCTTTAGCTAGTATCGTCAAAACAAGGGCACCCTATTGAGATGTGTGGTAGCGCTTATTAAATACCGACGTCGCACGCGCCTCCACGACAGTGTAGGGTGACCATGTTTGATGGAATTATTAGGGTAAGCTTCTGAACCTTTTCTTCTCAAATGTGGGATCAAAATCAAAATCAAAAATATTTATTCAGTTTAGACCACAAGTGGCACTTATGAACGTCAAAATATATTAAATAATAAAAAAGAAAAGGTAGCCCTATGGGGCACTTTACATGTCTCCTTATCTTTTGGGCTTTTGGNGAACGAGAGGTGGGAATAGTCCCGTTCCTAAATATTTAAGACAGATAGATAATTATGATAAATTTGTGGCGTCCTTAAATGTTTTTCTATGTGATAAGTGTTTTTACAAAATTGATGAATATTATACTAGGCTGCAATAAATTTAAAATTGAATAAATATATTATTAAATGAAATATAATTAAATAACATAATTAATAATTGTTACTACTGATCTAAAATTGTAACTTCTTCTTTTATTTTGTAAAATGTATTCTTAATGCTTGCTATGCCCTTGCAGGGTGCATGTGATGCGCTGCCCTACCATTCACCAACTATCAAACCACATGTAATGCAATGCAATAAATGATTTGATTTGATTTGATTTGATTTGCCCTACCAGCGCTCCGAGACAAACATATGACAAGTGCTGAGAAGAAACGCCGGAACAAACTGTTATTGCCAGTAATTATCTAACGGTAAGAATAACCAAATTCAAGTACAGTCACGGAATGAAAAGGTTCGTCAGTTTTCAAATCGATTCCTTCAACGAATCGCGAGCACATATTACCTTTTGAAACTATGTTACAGAATAATCTCGAGTTAGATAAAATAATCTTTAACTGTTCCTCAGTAAAGTTCAAAATTATTCAGATCAAAGTTGTTTGACGATTTATCTTGTCAAGAAGATTATTATGATTGATAAACTAAAACCTTCTTGTTGGTTCAACCTGCCATTATTATTTCTNTCGGGCCAGTATATGCCGAGAATTCGGCGAAGGCAGCGGTTGATGAAGACCTGCAGCTGGTGCGAGATAACCTTGGTGACCTTCCACGTTTCACACCCATAGGGTGCAACCCAGCCTTAGTGTAGGTACAATTTTTAACTTATATCTTGAGGGTGAAGATTAGGTGATACCGCGAGTCAAAATACACACATCGCCATCTCTTGACACTTTTACGAACCAATCATCGATCCTTTATAAGATCGGGGGAAAATAAATAAATAAACTATTGAGTATTAAACTCTACCGCAATGCAGGGTACATTCACTGCCATCTCTTGTTATCATATGGAACTTTATTTATAAAATCTGGAATATTATTAACTAGTATTTTTCTGTGGCTTCGTCCGCGTGAAATTGTGGGACTTCTGTTTGCCTCTCTACAATGTTCCTGGGTTACTGGTTCGACTTTCTTTGAAGGCATTTCTATTTTTAAGCTCTCTATTCCACAATAGAAGCTTTTAAGTTCTGTCAAAAGAGTATTGAACAATTAAGTTATAGTCTAAGTAACTAGACGCAAAATACTTGTTTTATTACGCTGCTTCTTCTCAGCACTTAAAGAAAGAAAGAAAGAAAAATATTTATTTGGTACTAAATGGCCACTGGCCTATTTATTGTCCCGAAGCAGTGGTAGGGTTAATACTAGGACGTGTAAAAGTGCGTTTTAAAAGCCTACTTGCAAAAATAAATTAAAGAAGAAAGAAAGAAAAAATGAGGTTTATCTGTCTAACGGACAAATAATTGAAATTTTGTCATCTAGCCTATTCCACGCGCGCGAAGCCGCGGGCGAAAAGATAGTAATTAATGAATTAAGTTAAAAAGGTAATATACAGACAGACAGCTAAGCCAAAAAGTGTTTTTTAAATTCTTTGTAGAGTTGTCTGCATTCCTTCATACAAAGCTCCGGTATATTAGAGTATATACGTATATACGCGTCGGACGGTGCGGTTGCCTAGCAACAGGGCGTGCCCGAGACCCTATTGGACTAATCTTGTCTATGACACTCTATTTTTGTAGAGATGGGATTACTTTTTGGTCGTATCCGAAAGATATCCGATAAAATATAGGCGGACAAATGAGTTTTGGAAGCGATAATTAGTCTCCTATGGTGTCGGTATCGGACTGGCCGACTTGACATTGCTGGACTATTGTGGTGAACCTACTCGAAACACAAGCATATTAGCGGACCACGAGGGGTTAACCAACACCACTATTACACTCGACATCAAATAAATCGCACCTCCCGCGACAAGCATTTTCAAACGTATGCATCCCCACTTCCCACCAATATTGGCACCATTTAAAAGCCTAGTTCTAACCTTTATTTAATTAAAGGAAAGGTTTTTACCCTAAAATGTGTCTTTAGAAGGATCCAGAGTGACTTCTTCAAAAAATAGGTAGTTACGCTAAAGCCAACTTTTATGGCTATAAAACTGTTAAGTTGGGATTAATCGCTATCCATCTGTTAAAGAGAACACGTGAGATCATTATTTGGTTTTATAACCATAAAAATTGGTCTAATTGATCCCATAGGTGGGCCCAAAGTGAGGTATTTTTTCAAGTCACATTTATGGTATATGTTGATCATTTATTAAGAAATTAAATGTGTTTTTCTTTAAGGATATTTATTGGTCTTTCAAACAACACCAATATTGTTGGGGCACCATGATTGTGTCAGAAGAAAATCGTTAAAGTTCGCGTCGCGGAAGGTGCGGTTTATTTGATGTTGAGTATAGTTTGTTATTTACAAAAAAGGCTCTGGATGCGGGCCGCTTCCAATCTGAAAATCATATTTATTTATTTTATTGGGCTATCAACATGAGATACAGTATTATACACAATTAAAAAATAAACAATTAAGCCAAAGGTCTCTAGCTAACTGCTCCCACACAAACGATATGAGGGTGTAGGCCAATCAGCAGAAGACATCAGGACTTACCAGGTCTGGTCAGAATAAGAGTGTAGACCAAACCTGTCGCTAGTAAAGTATAAAATATCGCATTCCTGCAGTGACATAATGGTGATATACCTTAAGCTCTCATTCCCACACCTACAACTTCTGCAATTTTTCTCTTGTCAAGATCAGTACAGGAATCATACAATTCAGGAAGTCCTCGGCTGAACATAGGCGCCCAATGATTTCCAAAATGACCGGGAATCGACCATCCAGCGCCTTCCTGCAACCTTTTTACAGTAAGGTACCATCGGCAACAGTGTTAACTATCCATTGTCTGTCATGTCGTCTCGTTCTATCGCAAAGAATCACCATTTGATGAGAGCGAGAGCAAAAACGGAAATGGATAGTTAACAGTGTGGCCGTGTGTACCTATTACATTATTTTTGAAAGAATATACCTTTCACGGATATTCAAAATGATACAGCCCCAACACTATTTCACCTTGTTATAACTTGAAATACTTCACTAGTTTATGCAAGGTATAAGTTAAGTACTTGCAAACGGAGCGGTTACAGACTATAGCTCATTTACTGAGCATCTCACGAAGTTTTACAGGTAAGGCTCTCTCCATAGATATAGAGAGATGCCAACTAATGCGCTGAGTTCGAAACTCAGTGTCGCATTAGAAATTCATACACACAAAGAAATCAAAATATGTGCTCATTATCCACTGAGGTATCAGTACTCAACGTTCGAATAATCTTTAGTAGTTACTTCAAATAAACTTAAAGGTGACTGACTGACTGACTGATATAGTGACCTATCAACGCACAGCCCAAACCACTGGACGGATCAGGCTGAAATTTGGCATGCAGGTAGATGTTATGACGTAGGCATCCGCTAAGAAAGGATTTTACGAAACTTCACCCCTAAGGGGGTAAAATGGGATCCACGCGTACGAAGTCGCGGGCGGCCGCTACTTACATATTTAGCCGTTACATATTTGATTTAAATAGGCATGCAATGTAAGCTTTTTACATTATGACTCCCGTATATTGTACTGTATAATTGACAACTAAAATAAAAATTAACTATAGATCGTCTGATCCACGAAGACGCGCCCCACCATTCTTCCGCTAATGTTTGAGTGTTATCGGTACACGCTAAATACACGCACACTACAATAATGACGCTCGGATTGCTCGGATCAAACTCCCCGCACCTCGCGCTTCCTTCGACCAAAAATTAGTGGGGCGCGTCGTCGTGGATGAAACGATCTATTACATTGTTAAATGCACATGCACACTGGGCAGTGTGAAGAAAAAGAATAAAGTGGGCACTCGGGACTATTCCCACCTCTCGTTCCCACCACTGCAACTCCTGTGTAGCCAGGATCTACAGCTTGACCGCCACAAAAACCCAACCAATGAAGGTCAAGTTTGTCCCGGGAGAAAGTTAAACTGTCATTGGACCCGCAACGAAATTAATCAGAAGAACATAGGAGGAGTTCGAAATTAAGGTTAAGTTCGAAATTAAGTGGGCACTCAACAAACTGCCACTCAAGAGCGATTTCGTTCTTTTCTCATTTATTTCTTCTCGGTGTTTTAATCTTCGATTAAATAAAGACTGTGGCAGAAGAAAATCTGTAATTAATAGAGCTTAATGAATTATTTCTATTCTCAGGATCAGAACTAGAAGCGAGGCGGAGTGACGGCGATTAGAGCGGAGTGAGGACCTCTGTAGCACTCAGCGGGACAGAGGAATGAGTGGAGAGGACCAAATAAATCAAATCAAATCAAAAAATATATTTCAGGCATACTTATTTTTAGGTTCATCAAATCCAAATTACACTGAAAAAAATGTTTCGTTACACAAATTTTGATGAGTGTCTTGCGAACTGGTGTTATAAACCAAACCAGGTTTAGCTCACTACAAAATAATAATATGTAAACCCCGGTCCGTGAGCACGTAGAATTTTGTCCAATGACCAATAGCTACCCATCCTTATCGCTCGCGCGTAATTATATTGCTGTCGCGACTGTGCGACGGGCGCCCGCAGTGAGTGTGCGAGCGCGATAGCAACATAATCACGCGCGAGCGATAAGGATGGGAGCTTGGGGTCATTGTACAAAATTCTACGTGCTCACGGACCAGACTATAGTTTGTTTAATTTACACAAAATTTTGTAGTTATAACCGTAGTACCTAGTTAGTAGTAACCTCCAGTCCGCGAGTTGACGAGATCTGCCGCGCAGGTGAGAAGTTAGCGTGAA
This sequence comes from Ostrinia furnacalis, assembly GCF_004193835.3. Lineage (NCBI taxonomy): Eukaryota > Metazoa > Arthropoda > Insecta > Lepidoptera > Crambidae > Ostrinia > Ostrinia furnacalis. Next base: position 60,348 of record NW_021135949.1, on the reverse strand, counting down.
CAGACCACGCGGACGTTGCCCAGGCACCACGAGGAGGTCCCTCACCATCGCACCCCTAAGTGTATCTACATACAAACAATGCACTGTGGCGCACTTAATGCCGGATGGCATTATCTGCCAGTCAACCACGGGTCATGCAGAAAAGAGTAAGGCGGTGCAAAAAAATTACATTTTGGATAATATACCTACTTACATAAGATTACATAGAATAAATAATGACATAATACATAAACATAATAGTAACTTATTAGTATCTCTTTTGCTTAACTTAGAAAATCACTATTTTTTTAACGCATAACTATAGTAATAAAAATAACTAGTCATCGACTCCACGCCATTTCTGTCCCTCAACACTCCTAAGGGTCTGTTAAGTGTTAGAGAGAGATCGCAGACGGTCAGCCACGAGTGCGAGCGAGACGGAAAACATCCTAGACGGAATTGGCGCAAAATAGAAGAATTTGATACGGCATATAACGTTACGGATGATAATGAATGAATAATGTCTAGATATACGTATATTATTGGAACTAGGTCAAGATTTCTGAATGAAGGTAAAGATGTGTAGGAAAATATGTATAGTTAACGGAGATGCTGTAAAATGGTAAAAATCATAACATAGTTTATGGCATCTTTTCATTGCATTTTTAAAATATGTACTCACAGAAATAAGGTAACATAAAGATATGCACAAAAAGTATGTACTTTTTAGCTTTAAAACTTGCAATATTTTTAATTACCTAAATTAAACTAAGAAACAACTAACTACCTATTTGTTTTGAAAATACGAGTAGTAACAATTAATATAATCTGAATGTCATAAAATTATGTGTGGCTATACAGGGTGTTTGGCAGAAGGTTACACAAACTTTGTGGGTGTATATGTAAGGTCATTTTAAGAATACAAGTTCGCCGATTTGACCCTAAGTGAGCTACTTTTTTTTAAATTAATATTTTTGTTTATATTTCATTTTTTCCGAAATTTGACCTGAAAACTGCTTAATTTTTCCTTCTCGCGTGTTTTCAACCGACTTTTCTATTTGATATTATTATAGAATATGTCTTTAGTCAAATAAAATCAATTTAAGATCCAGATAATGATTGGATAGCTATTAACGAGCCGCCAAAGTTTAAAATGCAACTTAGATTTCGATTAAAAAAAATTTATCGCCAAACACCCTGTATATCTATATTTATAAAAGCGAAAGGTCACTGACTGACTGACTCACTCACTCATCGCGAAATCTCAGAAACTACAAGTGCTAGGAGTCTAAAATTTTGCATGGGGGTTCCTTTTAGAACCTAGGTCCTCACTAAGAACGGATTTTACGAAACTCCACCCCTAAGGGGGTAAAACGGGCTCCACGCGAACGAAGTCGCGGGCGGCCGCTAGTGATGAATATGTAAAACTAATGTAAACAGACGTTGGTAAATTAAATAAATAAATAGTTAAATAAATCTTAACACGTCAGCAAAGCAAACAAAAAAATTCAAAAATTCAAATTATTTATTTGCAATAAATAGGGTTTACAAAAAGGTGTTTCAAAGAGAACAAAGTAGTTAAACAGCTGACTTATCAAGGTTTGTATGGCAAAAAAGTTATTTTACTAATTAAAAATAGTGGTGCACTCTTGTCTTGGATGTCGTAAAAGCGCTTTTTAAAAGCCTATTCGTACAAACAAAATACTTGTACGACTTAAATTATTATTCTATCGTATTTTCAGGCCCATATTCACAAACATTACTATGAGGTCTCACAGTGCGCGTGGACGCACAGGAGGACACACGAACCACTCACAGAGCTCTATTCAACGCTGTGCGTTCGATTTGCTGCTGCACTTAAACAAGCATCGTTTGTGACCGTAGCTCGCCCGTAGACGTCTACGAAAGCTCGTAGTCGTAGGGCTGTAGCGGCGTAGTAGGATGCTGTAGCAGGATGTCGTAGTAGGTGGCCGTAGCAGGATGCCGTAGCACTACGACTATGGAGTTGCTACGAGCTACGAGATTAATTGATTTTCTTTTTTTTTATTTTGTTTTTATCTTTATTGTCATTGAGTATTTTTATTTGCATATTTGTTATACATTCAGCGACAAATATTTCGTGACACCCAAAGTAGTCAAAAAGTTCGTAACACGTCTATAGATGACCCACGCTGAACTGTCCCACCAAACTCAATGACAGGGGGGCGCTACCATCGTTCAACATGGTTTCCAACATGGCAAAAATCGGAACCAGCGATCCGGTATTGACGGTGGCGCCCCACTGTCAATGTCATGGATAGGACAGTTCAGTATTTTAGAACTATACAGGGTGTTAGGTAAATGGGTATATGAGCCGACACTAGCCCATGTTAACATGGGCATATAAATGGTATGGTGAAGTCAGAAAATTGATATCTTCATTTTAATTATTTTAATTTACATACAAATCGGATTTTATAAAATTTATTTCGTATGAAAATTAAAAAAGTTAANTCAGATCAAAGTTGTTTGACGATTTATCTTGTCAAGAAGATTATTATGATTGATAAACTAAAACCTTCTTGTTGGTTCAACCTGCCATTATTATTTCTTTTAAATAAAAAAAACTATTGTCAATTGGTCAATGTCATCATTGCATTGCACTGATGGGATAGAAAAATAAACAAGCAAAACCTTCCCCCCTAGACAAAACGCACTTTTTGATCGAATCGAAAATCGAATCCGTCAAATTCCATACAAAAAAGGGGCTTTTCGACCACTTTTCGACTGGTTTGCGATTATAATGGCACTTTGTCTAGACACACTGATTCGTTAGCAAACGTCATATTTATTTAAATGTTAGCAGCACTGTTTCTTGCACTATTATGTTGGCAGGTTTGACTCTCACAGTACCTAGTGCAAGCGAAAACCGACACTAAGGTGACGAACCTTTTCATTCCGCGACTGTACATCAAATATGTGCAGACTGAACTGACCACGCATCCTTTTCATCAATATAGTCGCGAACCTTGTAGTACCCTCTGGACATAAGGGTATTTTTTATATGTATCTTAAATTTGTTTATTGGCAATTCGACAAGGTTGTGTGGTATTTTGTTAAATATGGTAATACATTTATGCAAGGCAACCTATAAAAAAATTGTGGGAAAATGTATGAGAGAGTTGTGTTCGAATTTATACCAATTTTCCACGTAACAAATAAACTCAGGAGGTTCGATTGCCATAAAAAAAGAAAAAGAAGATAGAGAGTCGCGTTTTGACAGTTCATGAAAGGTGATTTGTCGACCGTTTGGTGTAGTGGTTCGAAACGGACTACTATTCCAGAGGTTGCGGGTTCGATTCCCGCACAGTACAAACATTTGTGTGCATGAACATATTTGTTTGTATTGGACTGGGTGTTTTCTATGTATTTAATATGTATGTATGTATAAAAAAGTATTTAAGTATGTTTATATCCGTTGTCTAGTACTTTGCTTAGTTTGGGTCTAGAAGCGCAGTGTAAAATGCCCAAGGATATTTAAAATTATTTATTTTATTTATTTATTTAATGTCAAATAACTCGAAAGCTTGTTCTTGTGTATTCTTTTTTGTATTTACATGAAAGAAAAGGCGCATCTTATAGACTCGAGCCCTTATAATGTAAACGTTGCTTAAGAATGATTAAAATATGTTGTTCGTGAACCTTTATCAATAAATAAATAAATGTTGATTTCAAAGAACTTAAAAATGAAATATCACAACATTTGAAAACCAATGAAGTAAAGAACTACAATAGGGATGATGACTTGGTAATAAATATTAAAATAAAAATAAAAATCATTTATTTGCAGACAAAAGCAGTCCATAGTTTGGTTAGTAACAATTTGAATTAGTAATGAAATCGAAATTCAATTTAGTCCGTCAGACAGATAATTAGAAAATATTAGACTCATATTTTTTATTTTTTTCCATAACCGAATAATTATAGTATTATAATTATTGAGATGAATTTTGAGTAAAAATTCTACTCAAACGTGACGTAACGCGCCATTTCAACTCGATGTAGCACTGTTATTATTTAATTATGAAAGAAAATAAAAAAATATGAGTCTAATATTTTCTAATTATCTGTCTGACGGACAAATAATTGAAATTTTGTCATCTAGCCTATTCTCAAGTAACTTCTTGGAATTTATCAACTTCTAATTATTACTTACCAAACTCATACTCACCCTACATCTTCAGTAAATTAAAATTCCCTCACCACAATTCCACACCCTATTATTCGGTAAATAAGATCCAGAATCCCCCGCTCATATCTGGAATTCCTCGTGCATTCTATAGCGTGCTCTCGACAATTGAATTTGCATCTTATTGTTTTCGAAATAACGTCCATTATTGTATTTATTTGCTGAACGGCGCCCACAATAGTAAAAGAGACTTCAGTAATGGAATGTAAATGAATTATAGAATAAATACATAAGAAAAATTTAAACAGATGGTTCGGTAATTATTGTATCGCATGAAAATCAACTGATCTGAAGATATAATCAGTATAGTCGTATTGTAATCAAATTCGAATGAATACACATCACCTAACTTTAACCGTGACTATAACGATTAACTAACTTACTTAACTTAAGGTCCTATGTCCCCTAGATGGGGCAGAGGGCGTCCACAACAGTCCTCCATCGCGTTCGGTCTTGAGCTTCGCGTTTGATCTCGCTCCAGGTCTTGCCGATTTTCTTCGCCTCGACTATAACGATAACCGGAGTATTTTGTACGGAGTTTGACAGATTTTTGACGTTTGTTAAAGTCAAAATAAGATGGTGCAACCCAGCCTTAGTGTAGGTACAATTTTTAACTTATATCTTGAGGGTGAAGATTAGGTGATACCGCGAGTCAAAATACACACATCACCATCTCTTGACACTTTTACGAACCAATCATCGATCCTTTATAAGATCGGAGGAAAATAAATAAATAAACTATTGAGTATTAAACTCTACCGCAATGCAGGGTACATACACCGCCATCTCTTGTTGTCATATGGAACTTTATTTATAAAATCTAGAATATTATTAACTAGTATTTTTCTGTGGCTTCGTCCGCGTGAAATTGTGGGACTTCTGTTTGCTTCTCTTCAATGTTCCTGGGTTCCTGGTTCGACTTTCTTTGAAGGCATTTCTATTTTTAAGCTCTCTATTCCACAATTAAATAGAAGCTTTTAAGTTCTGTCAAAAGAGTATTGAACAATAAAATTAAGTTATAGTCTAAGTAACTAGACGCAAAATACACTCGACAGCAAATAAATCGCACCACCATTTTCAAACGTTAGCATCCCTACTTCCCACCAATATTGGCACCATTTAAAAGCCTAGTTCTAAACTTCATTTTATTAAAGGAAAGGTTTTTACCCCAAAAATGTGTCTTTACAAGGATCCAGAGTCACTTCTTCAAGAAATAGGTAGTTACGCTATAGCCATTTTTTATGACTATAAAACTGTTAAGTTGGGATTAATCGCTATCCATCTGTTAAAGAGGACACGTGTTGACGTGTGATCATTATTTGGTTTTATAACCATAAAATTTGGTCTAATTGATCCCAGAGGTGAGCCCAAAGTGAGGTCTTTTTTCAAGTCACATTTATGGTATATGTTAATCATTTATTAAGAAATTAAATGTGTTTTTCTTTAAGGATATTTATTGGGCTTTCAAATAACACCAATATTGTTGGGGCACCATTATTGTGTCAAAAGAAAATCTTTAAAGTTCGCGTCGCGGGTGGTGCGATTTATTTGCTGTCGAGTGTACTTGTTTTATTACGCTGCTTCTTCTCAACACTGGCCCGTTTACTGTCCCGAAGCAGTGGTAGGGTTAATACTAGGACGTGTAAAAGTGCGTTTTAAAAGCCTACTTGCAAAAATAAATGAAAGAAGAACAGACAGGCAGCTAAGCCAAAAAGTGTTTTAAAACATTATTTGTAGAGTTGTCTGCATTCCTTCATACAAAGCTCTCCTGTATAATCGAGTATATACGTATATACGCATCGGACGGTGCGGTTGCCTAGCAACAGGGCGTGCCCGAGACCCTATTGGACTAATCTTGTCTATGACACTCTATTTTTGTAGAGATGGGCTTACTTTAGTCCGTATCCGAAAGATATCCGATAAAATATAACCGGATAAATGAGTTTTGGAAGCGACAATAGTCTCGAATGGTGTCGGTATCGGACTGGCCGACTTGACATTGCTGGACTATTGTGGTGAACCTACTGAATTGTGGTGAAACATAAGCATATAGCGTACCACGAGGGGTTAACCAACACCACTATTAGTTTGTTATTTACAAAAAAGGCTCTGGATGCGGGCCGCTTCCAATCTGAAAATCATATTTATTTATTTATTTTACTAGCTGACCCGGCGAACTTCGTACCGCCTTAGCGTAGAGATTTTCTTAATATTTTTTTCCGTAAGAACCATCCTTGGACTTCCACAAACATTAAAAAAAAAGAATTATCGAAATCGGTTCAGCCGTTCACACGTGATGCCGTGACAACGCGAAACGGGTTTCATTTTTATATATATAGATTGGGCTATCAACATGAGATACAGTATTATACACAATTAAAAAATAAACAATTAAGCCAAAGGTCTCTAGCTAACTGCTCCCACACAAACTATATGAGGATGTAGGTCAATCAGCAGAAGACATCAGGTCTGGTCAGAATAAGAGTGTAGGCCACACCTGTCGCTGGTAAAGAAAATATCGCATTCCTGCAGTGACATAATGGTGATGTACCATAAGCTCTCATTCCCACACCGACAACTCCTGCAATTTTTCTCTTGATCGATCAGTACAGGAATCATACAATTCAGGACGTCCACGGCTGAACATAGGCGCCAAATGATTTCCAAAATGACCGGGAATCGACCATCCAGCGCCTTCCTGCAACCTTTTTACAGTAAGGTACCATCGGCAACAGTGTTAACTATCCATTGTCTGTCATGTCGTCTCGTTCTATCGCAAAGAATCACCATTTGATGAGAGCGAGAGCAAAAACGGAAATGGATAGTTAACAGTGTGGCCGTGTGTACCTATTACATTATTTTTGAAAGAATATACCTTTCACGGTCTGGTAAAGGTCGCGGGAAGAACCTGGATGCGGGCAGCGCAGGACCGTTCATTGTGGAAAACCTTGGGGGAGGCCTTTGTCCAGCAGTGGACGTCATTTGGCTGAAACGAACGAACGAACGATACCTTTCACGGATATTCAAAATGACACAGCCCCAACACTATTTCACCTTGTTATAACTTGAAATACTTCACTAGTTTATGCAAGGTATAAGTTAAGTACTTGAAAACGGAGCGGTTACAGACTGTAGCTCATTTACTGAGCATCTCACGAAGTTTTACAGGTAAGGCTCTCTCCATAGATATAGAGAGATGCCAACTAATGCGCTGAGTTCGAAACTCAGTGTCGCATTAGAAATTCACGCACACAAAGTAATCAAAATAATATGTGCTCATTATCCACTGCGGTATCAGTACTCAACGTTCGAATAATCTTTAGTACTTACTACGCAAGCAATGTAAAAAACTGTTTACATTTATGACGTCGCTGCTGTCATCATTGCTTTCACGAGCAATGTCGGGACATTGCTAACGGGGTGTTCATATTAAACACGTACACTATAAAACGGGATACTGCAAAAAACGGGATGTCTCTGTGGGAAATAGCCCTAAGGCTCAATAACTCAACATCACTAAATGAAATAAAAAACATCATTTGAAGTTTATGAAAATTTATCTTAATTTAAAAAAAGCTCGTGCTGCGTAATGTTTGCCATTTTGGTTCACAAATAATTTGGAAATTTTATTATATAGGTCTAGCGCTTGACTCAGTGCCTGAGGAGGCAGCACGGGAGGGATGATTTTGACATAAGTACTATGACGTGACGGAGCATAAATATCTGAAGTCTCGCTGACATTTGACATAAGGGGGCGTCCATTAATTACGTGAGACAATTTTGGCTATTTTTCAACCCCCCCGCCCCCCTTGGTGAGATTTGGTGAGATTTTGCTTGACCCCCTCCCCCACCCCCCTAATCTCACGTGATATTTTTAAAAATGTCTATTTGCAATGTCTATTATATTACATTCTATTATATTACAAAATCCTTTGACGCTTTACAATCCGTCATACATTTATTGAAATTTTTATTAACGTTTGATGTAACCTCGCACTAAGCCCCCTAGCGAAGAGCTTACTATAGAAATGATCCTATGAAGTAAGGTCTTAACTAAGCCCCCTGATTACGTGTAGTAGACCCAGAAAACCATGTGTAGTGACACTAGTGACTGAACGGTTAGTCGTAGTCACATTTTTTACAGAAGTACCTAGTTTAATTATTATTGTACTTTTCTAAAAAAATTACTAATAATCTAGCACAAAAAAAAAACTAGATTAGATTTTGAGGAAAAAAAAATCTGTCGTATAATTTTCTTAATTTCAACATTTATTATTGTTCACAAAAACCGACAGAGGCGTTTTTAGTTTTATTTGTTTAGAAGTTTTAGAATAAAATGTCATTAACATCATAAAAAATTTTTTTTTTGCTTAAAATAACCCAGTTTTCTGTCAATTTTACTTTTTTCTTGCGGAAAAAATTACGTGATATTTTCCGAGACCCCCCCTCTCCCCCACGTGAGATTTAGTGAGGTTTTTGTTATGCACTAGGTACACTATAGATCGTTTTATCCACGAAGACGCGCCCCACCATTCTTCCGCTAATGTTTGACTCATTGTTAATTTAAACAATGAGTGCACACGCACACTACAATAATGACGCTCGGATTGCTCGGATCAAACTCCCAGCACCTCGCGCTTCCTTCGACCACAAATTAGTGGGGCGCGTCGTCGTGGATGAAACGATCTATTACATTGTTAAATGCACATGCACACTGGGCAGTGTGAAGAAAAAGAAATAAGTGGGCACTCGGGACTATTCCCACCTCTCGTTCCCACCACTGCAACTCCTGTGTAGCCAGGATTTACAGCGTGACCGCCACAAAAACCCAACCAATGAAGGTCAAGTTTGTCCCGGGGGAAAGTTAAACTGTCATTGGACCCGCAACGAAATTAATCAGAAGAACATAGGAGGAGTTCGAAATTAAGGTTAAGTTCGAAATTAAGTGGGCACTCAACAAACTGCCACTCAAGAGCGATTTCGTTCTTTTCTCTTTTATTTCTTCTCGGTGTTTTATTCTTCGATTAAATAAAGACTGTGGCAGAAGAAAATCTGTAATTAATAGAGCTTAATGAATTATTTCTATTCTCAGGATCAGAACTAGAAGCGAGGCGGAGTGACGGCGATTAGAGCGGAGTGCGGACCTCTGTAGCACTCAGCGGGACAGAGGAATGAGTGGAGAGGACAAATAAATCAAATCAAATATTTCCGACAAACTAAGTCCATATTATTAGGTGGACAGACGATCTGGTGAAGGTCGCGGGAGGTGCCTGGATGCGAGCGGCGCAGGACCGGTCTTCGTGCCTCGTGGAAATCCCTGGAGGACCGAAATGCAGAGTTATGAGAAAATATGCTAAAAGTCACACTTCTAACAATAATCATCATCATCATCATCATCATCATCATCATCATCATCATCATCATCATCATCATCATCATCATCATCATCATCATCATCATCATCATCATCATCATCATCATCATCATTTCAGCCACAGGACGTCCACTGCTGAACATAGGCCTCCCCCAATGACTTCCACATCGCACGGTCTAACAATAATAATTTTAACAAAATGTTATACTTTGAACTGTAAAATTGTAATAATTGTTTTGGACCAAATAAAAATTTTTCTTTCTTCCTTACATATTGTTAGCAATCGAAATCAAATATCAAAATAAAAAACATCAGCCCATAGAGCGCTTCGAGACAAAAATTTGGAAAGTGCTTAGTAGAAGCGCCTCAACAAACGTAGTGACCACTGCCTGAGGAGGTTAAAGCTCGATTCACACATATCAGTGAAGTCACAGTTCAGGGTCAGTACCGGCACAGTGCGAAATATTATTTCATACTGTTTCTATGAACGCATCCCCACTTGTCAGTGTCAGTGACGTACAGTGCTCTCAGTGTCAGTTCTGACTAGGGTTGCCAACTATACTGTTTTGAACAGTATTATACTGTTTTTCACTATATTATACTTTTTGCTGTTGAACAAAAATAAAGTATACAAAATACTGTTTTCAGCTAGCATCACTAGTATCCATAGATATTTTTAAAAGTAAATGCCCAACACCACATTTAAGTACGCGTTGTAGAGCTATACTGTTTGTTTTTTTTAATACTGTCTGTTTTCCTTCTCCGACCTCTGATATACTTTATATTTTGAAAGAAAAGTTGGCAACCCTAGTTCTGACACCGGAAATACGGATATTGTATTCGTTGACGACGATATTTTTAGTCGGATCACGGACGCCGCCGCGGCATCAAAAACAAAATAACTTACTTCATAGTTTCTGAACAAGAATATTGAAACAGCTCTCTGACATTTTAAAATATTCAAAATATTTTACTGACGCAACACTGTAGCACTGATACTGAACTGAGCGGACACTGTGACGGAACTGTGGCTTCACTGATATGTGTGAATCGAGCTTTACAATTTAAAAACAAGCACTTTACTTGCTATTCATTCTTGTTGATAAAAAATAGTAGTCATAGCACACTTATCAACCCGGAAAGGGAACAACACCGTATCGCCTTTCGCTGCGAGGCGTGGCGTTTGTACGATGCGGATAAAGTGTACGTTGCAGTACGGAGTTTCATACAAAGAATACTGACCGCCTCGATCCGTTTCTGGATTGGTAAGTGTGCTTTATCCTTTAATCTGTAGAAAAATCAAACTAATAACATTAATGCAACATGCTTAACGTAGAAAATCACTATTTTCTTAACGAAAGTTCACTATAGTAAAAAAAATGCTAGTCAGACATCGACTCCACGCCATTTCTGTCCCTCAACACTCCTAAGGGTCGGCTAAGTGTTAGAGAGAGATCGCAGACGGTCAGCCACGAGTGCGAGCGAGACAGAAAACATCCTAGACGGAATTGGCGCAAAATAGAAGAATTTGATACGGCATATAAGGTTACGGATGATAATGAATGAATAATGTCTAGATAGATGTATATTATTGGAACTAGGTCAAGATTTCTGAATGAAGGTAAAGATGTGTAGGAAAATATGTATAGTTAACTGAGATGCTGTAAAATGGTAAAAATCATACCAATAGTTAGTTTATGGCATCTTTTCATTGCATTTTTAAAATACTCACAGAAATAAGGTAACATAAGATGTGCACAAAAAGTATGTACTTTTTAGCTTTAAAACTTGCAATATTTTTAATAGCCTAAATTAAACTATCATTTCAGCCATAGGACGTCCACTGCTGAACATAGGCCTCCCCCAATGCTTTCCATGTTAATCGATTGGTAGCGGCCTGCGTCCAGCGCTTCCCTGCTACCTTTACGATGTCGTCGGTCCACCTTGTAGGTGGACGTCTCACGCTGCGTTTTTCGGTACGCGGCCTCCATTCCAGAACCTTTCTGCCCCTAAATTGAACTAAGAAACAACTAACTACCTATTTCTTTGCAAAATACGAGTAGTAACAATAATCTGAATGTCATAAAATTATGTGTGGCCGAAGTGACAATAAATTACAATCTATACAGGGTGTTTGGTGGAAGGTTAGACAAACTTCGTGGGTGTATAGGTAAGGTCATTTTAAGAATACAAGTTCGCCGATTTGACCCTAAGGCCCAGTTTTTTGATTCGTAGTTAAAATAACCAATAGTCAAATTTGACAGATGTCAAGTGACAAGTGGTTAAATATTAGAAAAAAATGTTTTTCGAACAATGGTTAGCTTGACTTTTACTACATTTTTTAACTATTAGTTTAGATTTTGTTAATATTTAACCATTAGTAGCAAATATTAACAATTAGTTATTTTAACTATGAATCAAAAAACTGGGCCTAAGTGAGCTACTTTTTTAAAAATGATTTTTTTTTTATTTCATTTTTTTCCGAGACCTGAAAACTGCTTAATTTTTCCTTCTCGCGTGTTTTCAACCGATTTTTCTATTTGATATTATTATAGAATATGTCTTTAGTCAAATAAAATAAATTTCAGATCCAAATAATGATTGGATAGCTAGTTACGAGCCGCCAAAGTTTAACAAAAGTACAAACCACGATAAAAAATTCAACTTAGAATTCGATTAAAAAAAAATATCGCCAAACATCCTGTATTCTATATTTATAAAAGCGAAAGATCACTGACTGACTGACTCACTCACTCATCGCGAAATCTCAGAAACTACAAGTGCTAGGAGTCTAAAATGTTGCATGGGGGTAAATAGGGAATTTTGCATACTTGCAAGACTTTAAAAGTTATTATTAGAATATTCTCACTCTACAAGACTTCCGTAGCTCAACCGTAGCCTCTACGAAAGCTCATAGGCCGTAGGGCTTTAGCGTTTCAGGCTCGTATTCACAAACATTATTATGAGGTCTCACAGTGCGTGTGGACGCACAGGAGGACACACGAACCACTCACAGAGCTCTATTCAACGCTGTGCGTTCGATTTGCTGCTGCACTTAAGCAAGAATCGTTTGTGAATACGGTTGTCACTGTACAAGACATCCAAATCCAACCCGCCTGCCAAGCGTGGAGATTATGGCAAATCCCTCCACCATAGTGGAGGAGGCTCATAGTCCAGCAGTGGACTGTAAAGGGCTGTTGATGATGATGATGATGACAGTAACTTAAAACTTACATGACACGTAATAATTGCTGTTATTTATCCTAAAAAAGAAGAGTTTTTAAGTCAAGAGATCATCAAATCACACATTGATATATTTCTACAGACGTATTTTCACTTATTCATTTAACACGTGACCCCAAATGGACCAGAACCTACTTGCCACCAAATGATTGTACTAAAAGTGGTGATAGAGACAGCAAGTTACAATTTACCACGCGCCAGAAAGGGACGGATAGAGAAATTAAGGACTCCCACGCTTTGGGCGCATAAAGTGGTAACTGGCGTAATACTTTATTTATGATCATGAAAAAGGTTTTATTTTGGAGATCTTTTTTTTGTCCGCTTTTTCAATTGTGTGGCCAGTGGCTTATAATATGTCACTATCTTTTTGCCTGTGGATTTTACATAAAAAATATTTTATTAAGATCACCGGAATTTTCCTTATTTTAAACTATTGCTGTCTAGGTTGACTGCTGAAATCGCTTCTAACGGTAAAAAAAAAACACTTTTTTTACCTTACTACAAATAACTAAACTGAGACAAAAATTTTGTAGATTCAAAGTTCAAAAAGTAATGATAAATTAAACATTAAAAATATATTCGGTGGAAAATATGGAACCTCCTCCTTTTTTGATGTTGGTTAAAACGGGAACTTCAGTCCTATTGTTACACCATAATAACATTGTTAAAAAATAAAAACAAAAGTGTATAACGATCAAAATTTCAAACTCGTTCCAATTTTAAATCATTAACTTTTAATCTTTATCGTCATCTGTCGCCAGAATATTAAAAACTCATTTTAACAATACGCGAGTAACTTACGACTTTCTCCGTGAATTCGATTGAAGCACTTTCAGCTGAAAACTTATCGAAAACCTGTGGCATTTATTCTTTAACAACCCAATTTTCACTTTATTCCATTCCGTTTACGTTCCATTTTCCTTCTGCGAAATCAACTCAACGAGATTTTCTTAGACCTACAACCAAAAATACACTCTATCTTTTAGCTACAGAGTGGCATTTGCTTTAAACTACCAATCAAGGCTTGATAACAGATGCCCATTAAACCAAGAGCCANATATAAATGGTATGGTGAAGTCAGAAAATTGATATCTTCATTTTAATTATTTTAATTTACATACAAATCGGATTTTATAAAATTTATTTCGTATGAAAATTAAAAAAGTTAAAATGATGATATCAAATTTCTGAAATTTCTGACTTCACTATACCATTTATATGCCCATGTTAACATGGGCTAGTGTCGGCTCATATACCCATTTACCTAACACCCTGTATATGTTGTGTTGTGATCTTTTTGGCCACTTTGGATGTCACAAACTATTTGAAGCTGACTGTATTATATTATAATTGTAATAATAATAAAAAATAGCGTTGAGTCTTATCTCGTGGGTTCGATTCCCGCCTCAGGAAATTCAATTTTTAAGACTTTAATGCCCGTTTTCACCATCAATCCCTAATTTATAAGTGACCCCTATAGGAACACATAACAGGAATTCTGTTTTCATAGAGGTACCTTAAAAACTAGGGATTGATGGTGTTAATTGTGAAAAATATAAAACGTTAAAATAACTGTAGCGTTATAGCCAATGAGCTGCTGTCATAGTGACATTGACGTTATGTCAATGTCACATGAGAATCAAACGCCAGAATAGCGGGACGCGCGGAGACGACTCCGCGTGCTTTTGTGCTAAGTGATGAATTGTATTTAAAATAAGGCAATATAATGTGAAAGTTAAGTATCCAGTGTTTTATTATGAGAATAGATCTACCGGCCTCTAATAATGGTGAAAACGGACATAATAATAAATAATATTTATTATAATTGTTTTTTTTTCTGAACCGATTTTTAATTAGCAGAAAACTAGATATTATGACTAATCTACACTAAAATAAAGAGAAAATATTCGATTGTTTTTATTTGAATAGGCTCCATAACTACTGGACCGATTTGAAAAATTCTTTTACCATTTCTACGTTATCCCTGATGAACATAATACAGAATATGGATGGATTTAAAGATATTCTGTGACATGTGACGACATTATCGCGGGAAAAAGCTAGTCTATTGATAATGAACAATTTTAACAATAAAATAGTTTCAGTACATAGGCCCTTTCCAGGGCACTTATATGTCCCCAATATAGCTTGCTCTACCACCACTTCGGGACAAATGGACTGGTGCTGAGAAGAAGTGGCGGAAGAAACATAGTCACCTTTGTCAGCCTCTTCTTCAATCAAATACAGTAACTTAAAACTTACATGACACGTAATAATTGCTGTTATTTATCCTAAAAAAGAAGAGTTTTTAAGTCAAGAGATCATCAAATCACACATTGATATATTTCTACAGACGTATTTTCACTTATTCATTTAACACGTGACCCCAAATGGACCAGAACCTACTTGCCACCAAATGATTGTACTAAAAGTGGTGATAGAGACAGCAAGTTACAATTTACCACGCGCCAGAAAGGGACGGATAGCGAAATTAAGGACTCCCACGCTTTGGGCGCATAAAGTGGTAACTGGCGTAATACTTTATTTATGATCATGAAAAAGGTTTTATTTTTGGATCTCTTTTTTGTCCGCTTTTTCAATTGTGTGGCCAGTGGCTTATAATTTGGCACTATCTTTTTGCCTGTGGTTTTAACACAAAAAATATTTTATTAAGATCACCGGAATTTTACTTATTTTAAACTATTGCTGTCTAGGTTGTCTGGAAGAAATCGCTTCATAACGATAAGACTGCCTTATCAGACGGGGATTTTTGACTTTTGTATTTCATTCATATCTTTTCTTGTTTTGTGTGGTGTACAAATGTATATTAACTACGTACAAGTAAAAAAAAAACGTTTTATTTACCTTATACAAATAACTAAACTGAGCCAAACAATTTTGTAGATTTCAAAGCTCAAAACTTATTATAAAAGTAATGATAAATTAAACATAAAAAATATATTCGGTGGAAAATATAGAACCTCCTCCTTCTTTTTTTGAAGTTGGTTAAAAAAGGGAATTTTAGTACTATTGTTAAACCATAATCTGGCAAGTAATAACATTGTCAAAAAATAAAAACAAATATTTATAACGATCAAAATTTCAAACTCGTTCCAATTTCAAATATTTTTTTAACCCCCATCTGTCGCCAGAATATTAAAAACTCATTTTAACAATACGCGAGTAACTTACGACTTTCTCCGTGAATTCGATTCAAGCACTTTCAGCTGAAAACTTATCGAAAACCTGTGGCATTTATTCTTTAACAACCCAATTTTCACTTTATTCCATTCCTTTTACGTTCCATTTTCCTTCTGCAAAATCTACTCAACGAGATTTTCTTAGACCTGCAACCGAAAATACACCCTATTTTTAAACTACAGAGTCGCATTTGCTTTAAACTACCAATCAAGGCTTGATAACAGATGACCATTAAACCAAGAGCCGNAAGAGCCACCCGCCCCCCTGCGTCATAATGCTTTCCAGAGCATATAAAGGGAGAACCACCTACATTTCAGGGCTCAACTGGTATTGGTGCCGTTGGAACGCGATTTCAAATAGGGACTGAGGCACAGGATTCTCTCGACCAGTCGGCACCCGGTCGCGGCCGAAGACACTCGCCCGGGTATTTTATGAAAAAGTATTTTGTTGAAGTTTTTTTTTATTTTCCGTGAGAAAATGGACGGGGTGTCGCTGAAGAATATTATTTAGAAGTGAGTATTCGTTTTTTTAATTATTTGACGTTAAAAATAAGGTCCTTTTGGATTTAATTGAGACACTTAAATCTCTTTTTTTTTCTAATANTTTTTTTTTCTAATATACAAAAATTTTCGTGTTTGTACCAAAACTCCTCTGAAATGACTGATTCATATGAAATTTTGTGTTTATGTTCAGTAGGTTTGAGAATACGACGATAAATTTTTCATAACCCTAGGTGATAAGGGATTTTCACGCGTACCTACGTCACAGCTACCTAGTTAGTTTTTAACAAGAAATTAACTATTAAACGATATAAATAATTTAACTTTATCATCTACTAAGTTTATCTTGATGACTGATATTTTGAGCCCCTCAAAAGGGCTCTTTTTCACGGAGATATTCCGTTTTTTGTATGATCCCGTATACTAACGGGACGTTACGTATTATAATACTAATCATTCATATGAACATTACGTACCTATGCAATGTCCTGCAAAATATCACTTAATTAGGTACTAGGCGTGAACCACAGAACTGATTTAAAATCAAATCAAATCATTAATTTTACTTTCAGACATGATAGATAGTCCCGGGAAGGACATAGGATAGTTTTATCCCGGTTTTATGAAACAGGAACGCGCGCGATAGTTTTTCCGTGACAAACAAAATTTCACAAAAGGGAAGGGAAATCTAGTTTGTTATAATTTTCTCATTAGTGACTACTGCAATAATTAAATAAAGTTAAATAAGAATAAGAATAAGAAAAACTTTATTTGACACAAAAAAGGAAAAAAATAAAAAACAGAACAAAGGGACTTAAAACTATACACGCATATTTTATAAAGTTCTTTTAAGATTTGTTTCTTTGTATTGAACAGGCTCCGAAACTACCTTCTGGACCGATTGGAAAAATTATTTCACCAATAGAATCCTACATTCTTTCTGCTGAACATAGCCGGTACGAAATTCGCTGGGTGAGCTGGTATAGATAAACTTGTACTCGCATCATACTTGAAGCATTTAAGCTCCTGAACGCTGGTAATGGAAACGTTCAGTTTACGACAATTTTACGACTGAAAACACCATTAAAAGAGGTTTTCAATCAGGAAAGGGAGAGAAGTTCAACTCTTTATTAGGATCCAGTTTGGCGGGATCCAGTAATGCATGATTCTGTAAAAACTGGACTGTCGTGTGAATACACAAGTGTGTGTTAGAATTTTATTACAAACTAGCGGCCGCCAGCGACTTTGTACGCGTGGATCCCCCTCCTTAGGGGTGGAGTTTCGTAAAATCCTTTCTTAACGGATGCCTACGTCATAACATCTACCTGCATGCCAAATTTCAGCCCGATCCGTCCAGTGGTTTGGGCTGTGCGTTGATAGATCACTATGTCACTCAGTCAGTCACCTTTGAGTTTTATAGATTCGAGCGGATCGGTTTTTTTCGGGACACTGCAAACGGTATGTTCATGTGAAGGTTAATCAAATGTACTTATTACTAAACGGGATCCAATAACAAATCTGTAGAAATAATAACATCATGATGATTGTTGCAGAGGTCGAAAAAATCAAGCTTTTATTGAAAAGCTTATTTAATAATAATTAATTCCAAGAAGTAGTAAAGACAACAAATCATTTTTAGCGGCTTCTGCACTAAGCTAACGTTTGTATTGCAGCTGAAAAATAACACAACTTTTTGAAATAATAATAGTAATGAACTGAAACCCAATTTCCAATAACGCAAAATTTCAATGCTGAGCGCAAGAAACTCATGACCGTTTTCACCATCAATCCCTAATTTTTAAGTGACTCCTATGAAAACAAATTTCCTGTTATGTGTTACCATAGGGGTCACTTAAAAATTAGGGATTGATGGTGAAAACAGGCGTCACTTTGTCAGCCCCCTTTTCAAAATTGTATAAGATTAAATAGCTAAGCAGTTTTGTTTAACAAAAAGTGCTCTTTTGAAGCTTACTTGCATTAAACGATTTCATTTGTTTTTTTTATCCACAACGAGGAAGCTCTTGGCCTGTATCTCACCTGATGGTGTGTGATGATCAGGCCGAAGGTGGAAGCGAGCTTCACCCGGAATCCTCAACCACGGAGGAGCTGGCTATCTTACCTCTAACTGTCGGAACACAGCAATGCTGTTAACATTGTTGTTATGTTGTTATGATTCTAAAGAAAAAGATTCTAAAGATCAGATAAAAAACTCCTCCTTTTTTTAAGTCGTTAAAAATCAAACCAAAATCCACGCCACTAAAGCCGTAAAATCTAAATCTTTTATCTTTAATTTCTAAAGTGACAATAAAATATCACCCCTCTATAATCGCTACCACTTACCATCTGCCATCTTACTTCAATGGAGCCCCCAGGGAAATACGCTAAGCTTACAATGTCGATTTAAAATGCTTAAGGCTGAGCCACACCGTGCCAAGAATATAAACTTGTAACCTGTATTTACGATTTTTTTCTAAAAATTAATACATACAGCAGTGGCGGGTAGTTAACCCGCCACTGCTTCGCACATACAATGTATTATACTTAAAAACCTTCCTCTTTAGTCACTCTATCTATTTAAAAAAAACGCATCAAAATCCGTTGGGTAGTTTTAAAGATCTCAACATACATAGGGACAGAGCGGAAAAAGCGACGTTGTTTTATGTAATGATGATTCTACTATTCTTGTTTTAATAATTTCCTGTACTCGTAAATATCAATTAATTGAAAAAGAGGCTGACAAAGGTGACTGAGTTTCTTCTGTCACTTCTCCTCAACCCCGTATATTCCCAAAGGGTCATTTTGACAGTTTTTAGAGTACACGTTAATTGGTTGGTGTTTCAGTTACCCTGTTTGGGTGTGTTATACAGGGTGTCCCAGAATGGGTGAATCAAACTGCTCGGAGGTAGCTCTACTAATGTACTATCCTTAAAAAATATGAAAAAAAAATAAAGCGCATAAGGACACAAAAAAAAATATTTTGAAAAAGTGAAAATAAATCAGCTTTGCATAAGTATCTGGCTATAATTGCTGCGTTTGGAATTTATTTGTAGTTTTTTCTTACTAATCTTAACCCNAGTATAGATAGATAAATCTGTAGAGAGGTCAATTCTGTACAAGAAATATATTTTCGAAATAACTATCAGGGGGTGATTAGTGATCGATACTGATGCCAAAAAATGCAATTGATCCCGTATACAGGGTGTTAGGTAAATGGGTATATGAGCCGACACTAGCCCATGTTAACATGGGCATATAAATGGTATGGTGAAGTCAGAAATTTGATATCATCATTTTTTATTATTATTTTTTTCATACAAAATATTTTTTATAAAATCCGATTTGTATGAAAATTAAAATAATTAAAATGAAGATATCAATTTTCTGACTTCACCATACCATTTATATGACTATGTTAACATGGGCTAGTGTCGGCTCATATACCCATTTACCTAACACCCTGTATACTTTACTGGACGTTCCTTAATATAATACTAATCATTCACACGAACATTAAGTACCTACCTATGCAATGTCCTGCAAAAAATCACTTAATTGGGTACTAGGCGTGAACCACGGAACGGACAAATCAAATTAAATCATTTATTTACTTTCAGACACGATAGATAGTCCCGGGAAAGGACATAGGATAGTTTTTATCCCGGTTTTTGAAAAAGGGACGCGCGCGATAGTTTTTCTGTGACAGACAAAATTTCACAAAAAGGAAGCGAAATCTAGTTTGTTATAATTTTCTCATTAATGACTACTGCCATAATTGAATAACGTTCTTCTAAGATTTGTTTCTTTGTATTGAACAAGCTCCGAAACTGCTGGACCGATTTATGAAAAATTCTTTCACTAATAGAATCCTAATGTTTTTCTGCTGAACGAAGGCAGTACGAAATTCGTTGGTTGAGCTGGTATTTAGATGAACTAGTACTCGCATCATACTTGAAGCGTTTAAGCTCCTAGAACGCTGGTAATGGAAACGTTCAGTTTACGACAATTTTACGACTGAAAACACCATTAAAAGAGGTTTTCAATCAGGAAAGGGTGGGAAGTTCACCTCCCTATTAAGATCCAGTTTTGCGGGATACAGTAATGCAGGAATCAAAACTGGACTGTCGTGTGAACACACAAGTGTGTGTTAGAATTTTATTACAAACTAGCGGCCGCCCGCGACTTCGTACGCGTGGATCCCGTTTTACCCCCTTAGGGGTGGAGTTTCGTAAAATCCTTTCTTAGCGGATGCTTACGTCATAACATCTACCTGCATGCCAAATTTCAGCCCGATCCGTCCAGTGGTTTGGGCTGTGCGTTGATAGATCACTATGTCAGTCGAGTCACCTTTGAATAGATTCGAGCGGATCGGTTACTCTACTAATAATAATTATTTCCAAGAAGTAGTAAAGACAACAAACATCAGCGGCTTGTATCGCAGCTGAAAAAAAAAACACGACTACTTTTTGAAATAATAATAGTAATGAACTGAAACCCAATTTCCAAATAACCCAAAATTCCAATGCTGAGCGCAAGAAACTCATGCCCGTTTTCACCATCAATCCCTAATTTTTAAGTGACTCCTATGAAAACAAATTTCCTGTTATGTGTTACCATAGGGGTCACTTAAAAATTAGGGATTGATGGTGAAAACAGGCATCAGTCACTTTGTCAGCCCCCTTTTCAAAATTGTATAAGATTAAATAGCTAGACAGTTTCATTTCACAAAAAGTGCTCTTTTGAAGCTTACACTTGCATTAAACGATTTTATTTGATTTTTTTTTATCCACAACGAGGAAGCTCTTGGCCTGTATCTCACCTGATAGTAAGTGATGATCAGGCCGAAGGTTGAACCGAGCTTCACCTGGAATCCTCAATCACGGAGGAACTGGCTATCTAACTGCTGGAACACAGCAATGCTGTTAACATTGTTGTTGAAAAAGATTCTAAAGTCGTTTAAAAATCAGATCAAAATCCACGCCATAAAAGCCCCAGCAAAACCTAAATCTTTTATCTTTAATTTCTAAAGTGACAATAAAATATCACCTCTCTATAATCGCTACCACTTACCATCTGCCATCTTACTTCAATGGAGCCCCCAGGGAAATACGCTAAGCTTACAATGTCGATTTAAAATGCTTAAGGCTGAGCCACACCGTGCCAAGAATATAAACTTGTAACCTGTATTTACGATTTTTTCTAAAAATTATTCTACTATTCTTGTTTTAAGTACAAATATCTATTAACTAGCCGTACGCGTGAAAACCCATTTTCGCAACATTTTTCATTATTGCTCTGCTCCTATTGATCGTATCGTGATGTTGTATAGCCTATAGCCTTTCTCGATAAATGGGCTATCTAACAGTGAAAGAATTTTTCAAATCGGACCAGTAGTTCCGGAGATTAGCGCGTTCAAGTAAACAAACAAACTCTTCAGCTTTATAATATTAGTATAGATTGAAAAAGAGGCTGACAAAGGTGACTGAGTTTCTTCTNCTGGGGTCCCACAGACGTATGATAGGCGGTTGTGTGACAATAATATGTGCTAGGTGGTTAAGGGTTAATAATAATTGCACATGATCGCTTTGTTTATCTGTAAACAAACTTTTGAAAATAATGACTAGATTTCGAGTTGTGAGCACTTTATTAAAAAAAAAATTCCGAACTCAAATTTTTTTTTTCATATTTTTTAGGGATAGTACAGTCACGGAATGAAAAGGTTCGTCAGTTTTCAAATTGATTCCTTCAACGAATCGCGAGCACATATTACCTTTTGAAACTATGTTACAGAATAATCTCGAGTTAGAGAAAATAATCTTTAACTGTTCGTCAGTTAAGTTCAAAATGATTCTNAAATAATCTTTGAATCTTTGAATCTTTGAATCTTTGAATCTTTGAATCTGTCACTTCTCCTCAACCCCATATATTCCAAAAGGGTCATTTTGACAGTTTTTAAAAGTACACGTTAATTGGTTGGTGTTTCAGTTACCCTGTTTGGGTGTGTCCCGAATGGGTGAATCAAACTGCTAGGGGAGGTAGCTCTACTAATGTACCATCCCTAAAAATTATGAAAAAAATAAAGCGCATAAGGATACAAAAAAAATATATTTTGAAAAAGTGAAAATAAATCAGCTTCGCCTAAGTATCTGGCTATAATTGCTGCGTTTGGAGTTTATTTGTACTTTTTTCTTACTAATATTAATTGTACATAATCGCTTTGTTTATCTGTAAACAATCTTTTGAAAATAATGACTAGATTTCGAGTTTAGAGCACTTTATTTTAAAAAAAAATTCCGAACTCAAAATTTTTTTTTCATATTTTTTAGGGATAGNCGCGATTGTACATTAGTAGAACTACCTCCCCTAGCAGTTTGATTCACCCATTCTGGGACACCCTGTATGTAGGAGCAATCTAAAAAGGGTTGGAAAGAATTTGAACTTCTCTGTAAATCTGTAGCAGGTTTCAGGTGTTGTGTGGCTCAGTCCTTATAATCTCAGATATTGAAAAGAGTAATTATCTGAGATTCTTTCTGCGATGACTGAATGGTTAATTAATAAATTCTTAGGCTGGGTTGCACCATCTTACTTTGACTGTAACAAACGTCAAAAATCTGTCAAACTCCATACAAAATGCACCGGTTATCGTAAGAGTTACCGTTAAAGTTAGGTGAAAATTTTTCTGGTTATACTCGTAGTTCTTGCAACTCACGAAGGCGAGTGAGCTTTACTTGTGTATGAGTAGTATAGGTACGTACATGCACATAACGATAGTGTAATGTCTATCGAATCTTTTGAAAAATGAACAGTAGCGAGCCACCACACATACGTGTAAGCTGTAAAGCCATGTATCATTAGGCAACATTTGTTGATAAACTGTTTATGACTAGTGTGAAACAAGTTTACCATAAACACAGGTTTCTGAAACTTGGCCTTCCACACTTGCTCTCCACTCATAGCGGGGAGCACGGCAACATGTATCATAAACAATGTTTCATCACCTATGTTTATGGACTGTTTATAAACTGTTTACAGAGATGATGAAACATTATGAAACATTGTATATGAACAGTTTATAAACAGTGTTTATCAACAAATGTTGCCTAATGAATATGGCTTTAAGCTCACTCGCCTTCGTGAATTGCAACAACTATACATCACAGACAGAAAGCATTTCAACAAAGCATTTATTTTCTAAAATATACTACCTATATTTTTATTCTGCTACAAAATTAACCTAGTTTAATTCACTTTAATTTTGTTCCTTAACCATTCAATAGAAATAATTTCCCAAAATATCTCCCATTAAAAACTACTTAATTGAAAAGTTTACTAATGTTCATTCATCGTGCGATCAAATATTTGGTTTCCAATCGATAGTTCTAAAACTTACAAAGTTAAAAGGGCATTTCGGACGTTAGAAGGTTTAAAAATAACTACCCCCCATATCTAAAGGGTGACATTTTGTAATGCCACCTGAATGAAAAGTATTCTTAATCTACATAATATCTAATATCATAATATCGGTGGACCGACGACATCGTAAAGGTAGCAGGGAAGCGCTGGACGCAGGCCGCTACCAATCGATCAACGTGGTAAGCATTGGGGGAGGCCTATGTTCAGCAGTGGACGTCCTATGGCTGAAATGATGATGATGATGGAAAGTGATGACATAATATCTATAAAAGCGAAAGGTCACTGCTGCACTGATTGACTCACTCACCCATCACGAAATCTCAGAAACTACAAGTGCTAAGAGTCTCAAATTTTGCATGGGGGTTCCTTTTAGAACGTATGTGCTCACTAAGAACGGACTTCACGAAACTCTACCCTTAAGAAGGTAAAACGGGATCCACGCGTACTAAGTTGCAGGCGCTAGTATTACCATACTTACGTCAACTAAACAAAAAGAAACCCTTTCAGCTACAGCATTAAAGCCAAAATAATTTAACCAGAACACAGGAACCACCGCCATAATCCCGGAAGCGCGTCATTAGCGCTCGCGCTCATTTCCGCCCGCCATTTTGATTTTTGCCCGCCATTGTTGTGCGTTCGAATTTTAAATTGGGCCAATTATTGTTTTTATTACTTTTGAAGAAGAGTTCTTTTCTGCAAGAAATGCTGTCAGTATCAGTGCTTGTATTTTAGTTATTTATACTTTTTAATTGCATTCTATTTGAAAGTGAAGTGTCATGTGACAGATTAAGTGACATAAGATACTTGTGCGATTTGCAAGCACCTACCTACTAATTTTATTTTTGCGCTGCCAACACTGGCCCATTTATTGTCCCTAAGCAGTGGTAGGGTTAATACAGGGACGTGTTAAAGTGCTTTGCAAAAATAAATTTATTTTTTATGGATTTTATTTTATCAGTCCAGACAAATAAAGCCATTTTTGATTTTGATTTTCTTTGTAGGGGCATAAAATAATCTACCTACCTTAGGCCACCTTTGAAGCGACCAAAGCAAGGGCAAATGCTAGCATGTCCGAAGTCCAACGTCCATATTCACAAACGATGCTTGCTTAAGTGAAGCAGCAAATCGAATGCACAGTGTTGAATAGAGCTCTTTGATTGGTTCGTGTGTCACCTTGTGCGTCCACGCGCACTGTGAGACCTCATAGTAATGTTTGTGAAAACGGGCATAAATGGCATGATCATAGCGATGTCAAATGACGAAAAAGGTCATTCGAAGGTGTCTCAATGACGGTCATTATCAATTTACGTCGAGATCATTGTTTAAGTGTCATGAAGATGATATTTGAGATGCAACTTGTCGTTACCTACCTTTTTAATGCATAACAAGGCAGGTATTTATTTATTGTATGCGTCATAACAAGACGCGGGTAGTAAATATTTTTTTTTTTTTTTTAAAAAATGAAACTACATTGGAATCATAAATAACAATTTTTAGACAAAAGGGTTATCTACATTAAGATGATAAATGATTAAATTATTCATTTTCCTTATTATCATGATTTGAAAATAATGCCAAAAAAGCATTTTTTGCCAGTTGAACTTCCGGCTAAACCAAAAAAGAAACATTGATTTGACAGTGCTTTAAAAGCAAAAAAATTAATAAACTGTTTTATTAATTAGACAGTGTGTTTTTCATATTATTATATCTTAAGACCTGTTATTAATATTCTTTGCCTCTATTAAACCAAGGCAAACGAAACTCTACCTTTATTGCTCCAGGAACTATTAAGATCCGTAGCGAGCCCGAAGGAAAACAGGGATTGCTTTAATGAGCAATGATGCGTGAAGTGGCTTTGAGTAAAGAAACGTGTACTTATTTTAATTTGTTGTTCAACTAGCTGTGCCCGCGAGTTCGTTATTTGTGAAAATAGTTTGGATAATATTTCCCGTTTTTGCAACATTTTTCTCTCCCGCACAGCCCCTATTGGCTGTAGGGTGATGTTATAATTTAGATTAAATCATTGGTTCCCAAAATGGGAGGAGGCGCAAAGACCTTTAAAGGGGGGCGCGGGCGCGCGGGCCATCTGTGTACTTAAGTATAAAAAACCTGCGACCGCTGAGAGAATGCATTCCAGACTAGGGCTTCCAATCCCGCACCCCATGCTCGATCCCGGTATTGGCGGGAGTTGGAATTCAAATCCCGCGGGATCCCGGTATTGGCGGGATCCCGCATATAATTATGAAAAATATTATGCGAGGCAAATAAAACAATACAATAATCAAATTAAATCAACGTAATTTCACTTTAATTAACGTTAAATGGGATCAATCAAATTACACTTCAATTAGGTACTGAGATCAAATATAAAAATAAAATCAAGTACAATAGAAAAAAAACAGTTTCAGCTGAATTATAAAGAATTCTTTCATATTTTTGTTATCATTCAATTGGAAATGTTTGCGAAGAAAACATAGCATGTCTAAAGAGTCGTTTGCCAAACTGCAGCGTATTTTAGAGGTGATATAGCCAGCAGCAGAGAAGGCTCTTTCGGCTTCCACACTAGTCGGTAGTATTCCTTTTAAATAATTATATGTAAATGTGACATATTTCCCCATTGACCCTCCTCCTCCTTATGATCGATTCGAGACTGTTAGCTCGAGATGGTGACGCGAATTGTCGTGTGCATGTCTCTTTACAGTCCCGCAAATCCCGCGGGATCCCGCACCCGTAATCCCGCAGCACGCGGGACAAAAAAATGATGCGGGATCCTGGAATACCGAGATCTCGGTATTGCGGGACTGGAAGCCCTATTCCAGACTGCTCGATACGACCAATAAATAAATAATCTTGACTTGACTTGACGTGGCGCGGAATTTTTAGTATGGTCGAAAGGGGGCGCGTCATAAAGTTTAGGAAGCAATGGCCTAAATCCTTCCTCAAAAAATGACAATACTAAAATATTTTTTCATATCGGGCCAGTAGTTCCTGAGTTCAAGCAAACAAACAAAACTAATATTAGTAAGTATATAGTCTGGTCCGTGAGCACGTAGAATTTTGTCCAATGACCCCTAGCTACCCATCCTTATCGCTCGCGCGTAATTATGTTGCTATCGCGCTCGCACATTCACTGCGGGTGCCAGTCGCACAGTCGCGACAGCAATATAATTACGCGCGAGCGATAAGGATGGGTAGCTAGGGGTCATTGGACAAAATTCTACGTGCTCACGGACCGGGCTTTAGATTTATTTATAAAGCCTTATTCTTCCCCAGGTCCGCAACAACAGGCACCATGGGCGTAGCATCGGACGGCTACGGCTGGCGCGCGCGCATCGGCGCCATGCGTGAGTCTCGGAAACTGGTGCTTGTCATCGTTGCCATCGCGCTTCTACTGGACAATATGCTGCTCACCACCGTCGGTGAGTAAACCATCAGGTCATTTAGTTTCCACTGTCTCCTGCAAGCCACCAAAACTGGTCAATAGATCATTTTTATCAACATGATATAGTTGCGGACCTAAAATAGAGCCTTGGGGTGTCCCCAACTGTGATTCATAATTCTAATAATTGGAACGCCGATTCACTCTACCACACGGAATCCAGACTCATGTATTGTTCCCACGGAGTGTCCCGCGAAGAAACTGATCTATTCGAATTTGTAATTTGAATAAAACACAAATTTTATTAATGTGTGTTCACACGACAGTTCAGTTTTGTGGGATCCACCAGCCTTCAGCGTAGATTTGAAAAACATACCGAATCGGTCCAGCCGTTAACTTTTGCGCTAAACGATTCCTTAATTTTATAGACTAGCCCGTTTTCACTATCAATCCCTAATTTTAAAGTGGCCCCTTTGAAAACAAAATTCTTGTTATGTGTTATATGGTAAGGTCACTTAAAAATTAGGGATTGATGGTGAAAACGGGCATAACACTATTATAATATCGTCTACTAAACTAAGTATAACCCTTATCAAGTCGCAAGAACAGCCTCAAATGAATCAAACCCTCTCTCTGTCTTTATCTATAAACCGCTAACGAAACACCCTGTATATCGGAGGTGGCAATCAGAAGAGTGCTTCATTGTAATTCATTACGGTCGGCTATATTTCACGGGGGAATCTATCTTTGCTTTGTCTTAAAAGATTTTAGCTAAAATTGTGTGCTTCGATAGAATATTCTTAATAGATTTATTGTGCTTAAAAATGGTTTGAAAATCTTTCACGTTTTTGAAAAAAAAAAAACACTGATGCTGCTGCATCATGATTAGCCTAAGCTTTTCTCGATAAATTAAATCACATAGCTCGTAGAGCTGATGGCCGCTGGGGCAGGAAAGTTCTTGAGTGGCGACCACGAACCGGAAGACGTAGCGTGGGCAGGCCTCCCACGGCTCCCACTAGGTGGACCGACGATCTGGTGAAGGTCGCGGGAGGTACCTGGATGCGAGCGGCGCAGGACCGGTCTTTGTGGAAATCCTTGGGGGAGGACTTTGTCCAGCAGTGGACGTCTTTCGGCTGAAACGAACGAACGAACGAAAAAAGAAGCATATTATAATATAGCTTTCCTCGTTATAATATGGACTAAAATATAAAAATATATTTTTTTTAAATTAGACCAGTAATTCCTGAGAATAAGAACGCGATTTGACATTTTGATGTCAGAAATTCACCAGCATTTTGCACGTTGAACAAAAAAAAAACTGTTTTTCGAATTCTCTTATTTTATTGATAAAATAAGTTCTAAAAACAGTTTTTTTGAGTTCATTCAGTTTATTATAAGATTCGACAAGCCCTCATCTGCCTATAATGAGCACAAGTGGCCTCTATTCCTGTCTCTAAGTGCCACCCTGTATTCCAAGATGGCGGTACAATCAGTGGAGTGCTCATTGACATTCGGTTCCAGGGGCAGGTGAAGTGTTGGAAGGATTCTGTCATCGGTCGACATTATGTTGCTGTGGGGTAGGGATATAGATATGTAGTTACGGTTTTGGATACGGTTCTGGGGGCACGGCAGTGCCCCCACCAAGTCGAGCAAAAAAGCGGCACGGCCGTACCATCCTTTTCTCGAAGCAATTCAGGCCATTTTCGACCGCCTGTAACTTCGTTTTGGATAAAACTAGAAGGCTGAATTTTCATTAGCTATGCAGGCATTGTAAAGACACGGTATATTTAAAATTTCATTCAATTTGAACCAGTAGTTTAAGAATTATAACGGGTCAAAGTTACTTAATTTTGTCACTCACTGACTGACTCACTGACTCACTGACTCACTCACTGACTCACCGATCATCAAAACTCTAAGGCACTTCTAGCAGACCTAGAAGCTTCAAATTTGGAATATAAGTAGTGTTTGGTGTATGAATCAAGGAAAAACTAAAATATTTGGGGGCACGGTAGTGCAACCGCCAAGTCGAGTAAAATTTTTCAATTTCGGTCCAGTTTTCTAGATACATAACTGCTGTCTACAAAATACAAAAAGAAATGAGATTTGGGGGCACGGTAGTGCAACCGCCAAGTCGAGTAAAATTTTTCAATTTCGGTCCAGTTTTCTAGATACATAACTGCTGTCTACAAAATACAAAAAGAAATGAGATCCCATCAAAAACAATACTTGTCAAAAAAACCAAGTCTCGCAACTCAGTTGTTCTACGGTAAAAAGTTGTGAGATCCATGTAATACCAAGTCCAGGCCAGGAAATCTTTAACGTTTTACATAAATATATTGACTCGGCCATCGCATGAAAACACGTGTAAATTAAATTATTTATGTAAATAAAGATTTCCTGGCCTGGACTTGGTATTACATGGATCTCACAACTTTTTACCGTAGAACAACTGAGTTGCGAGACTTGGTTTTTTGACAAGTATTGTTTTTGATGGGATAATATTATACCGGTTTCGATTACGGTTACGGATATTTTTTTATTTCGGATATCCGAAAGTTTCGGTTACGGATATCTGTGCTTTAGAATGCAATTTGCAAAAGTTGTCCAACACGGTTCATTCATGGCCGCAAACTTTACATCGAATAAAAAGTAATAAAAAAATAAAAATTGATACTAAATAAATAGCATTATAAAGGTAAATCAAAAAAACAATTTAAACTGCCTACATCCGAAACTATCCGAAACATTTGAATTAGTTATGGTTACGGTTTCGGATATTTTTTTATTTCGGATATCCGAAAGTTTCGGTTACGGTTAGGGATATCCATAACATCCCTGCTATGGGGCCACAGTTCCTTATTCACGTAACAAAACTTCAACGACTTGCAATCAATTTGATCACTGGAGTCACTTTTCATATCCGCTTTGCAATGGAGGGAAGTCGAACCTTAATTTCGAACTCCTATGTTCTTCTGATTAATTTCGTTGCGGGTCCAATGACAGTTTAACTTCCCCCGGGACAAACTTGACCTTCATTGGTTAGGTTTTTATGGCGGTCAAGCTGTAGATCCTGGCTACACAGGAGTTGCAGCGGTGGGAACGAGAGGTGGGAATAGTCTCGTTTTCGTATTCATGTGTTAATCGCCTGGTTTTGTGTCTATTTCGTTTTTATGATGTTTTTATGCGTATTCGATCGTTGCCTCAATTTAGCACTTTTCTCAAAAACGGTTCTATCTAAATTAGAACTCAAAGGTGACTGACTGACTGACAAAGTGATCTATCAACGCACAGCCCAAACCACTGGACGGATCGGGCTGAAAGGCATGCAGGTAGATGTTATGACGTAGGCATCCGCTATGAAAGGATTTTACGAAACTCCACCCCTAAGGGGGTAAAACGGGATCCGCGCGTACGAAGTCGCGGGTGGCCGCTAGTAAAATATAAAACCCACGGACAAAGTCAAAGGTAAGAGTTTCAGCTTAATAATTCTTACAAAACCTTTTGGTAACCGCAAATATTTACGAAGCCACAATGTTATGAAGTCCTGAAATACTCTTTGAAAGCTACTAGCAAACAAGAGCTTTTGTACTGAGAATTTGCAAGAGAATGTCTTTTTAACCGACTAAATAACAAGACAAGAAATATTATAACATTACTAGCTGTGCCCGCGACTTCGAACGCGTGAAAATAGTTTGAATAATTTTTACCGTTTTTGCAACAATCTTCTTTATTGCTCGGCCCCTATTGGCTGTAGCGTGATGAAAACCTTTCTCGATATTTGTTTCATTCACGTAGACGCGCCCCACCATTCTTCCGCTAATATTTGAGTATTATCGGTACTACACACAACTAAATCGTCCATGAGTGCATACGCACACTACAAAAATGCCGCTCGGATTGCTCGGATTAAACTCCCTGCACCTCGCGCTTCCCTCGACCAAAAATTGGTGGGGCGCGTCTTCGTCGATGAAACCATCTGTAAATGGACTGTCCAACAACAAAATTTTTCAAAACGGACCATTAGTTCCTGATATTAATAGCATGTTCAAGCAAACAAACAAACAACTTCTTCAGCTGTATAATATTAGTAAGTAAACTAGCGAACGCACGCGACTTCGTTCGTACGCTGGATCCTATTTTACCCCTTACTTCTTACTGAGCACCTTCGTTATAAAAGGAACCCCCATGCAAAATTTGAGACTTCTAGCACTTGGCTATAGAGTGATGTTAAATATAGCCTAATATAGCCTATTTAAAGCCTTCCTCGATAATTAATAGGCTATCCAGCACAAAAATATTTTTTCAAATCGGTCCAGTAGTTCCTGAGATTAGCGTGTTCAAGCAAACAAACAAATTCGTTTATTTTTGCAAATATAATAAAATAAATAGCACTTTTACACGTCCCAGTATTAACCCTACCACTGCTTCGGGACAATAAATGGGCCAGTGCTGAGAAGAAGCAGCGCAAGAAACTCAGTCACTATTCAGCTGTTTAGTAAATTGATAAAATTAACATTACCTATATTACCTTTTCTAATTTCCCACGTATGTTAACCACTAACATTTCTTAACCCATATAACAATGGGAATTAGAATTTTAAAAAATCCGGGTCAACCCGGGTGCACTCGGCCCGGTCGGAAGCCGGGCAATTTCCCGGCGAGATCAAAGCGAAATTCACTTAGCTTGTTCATCAAAGACGCCGCTGGGTAGGGAGGGGAAAGGGTTTGTTGTCGATAAAAATTAAAATCACAAAATCAAAAAAAAAGTGCACTGGAAAAAAATAAATAATGAGGGCTCTCGTTTTTATACCTAAACTACGTAACACATTAACATTTTATCAACCCGGAAAGGGATCGTAACCGTATCAACTCGAGGCGGTCAGTGTTCTTTGTATGAAACCCCATACTGCAACGCTCAGTGCACGCGATTGATAGCTCGCGAAAGGCGATACGGTGTAGAGCCCTTTCCGAGTTGACAAATCTCTATGACCTTCACAGTTGACAATACTGGTCCTGTACCTTACTCTTCAGTGGGGCCAACTGGTGGGCGCTAAAACGCATTATAATCTAAACAATACCATTACTGATATTTTTGTAGTCAGTGTTACCCTGCCAAGGTCGACGAAGGTACATAATTTTGATGGCACCAACTCCAAAAATCATAATTTATCCAAGCAACCACGTCACACAATCATTTTTCTACATTAAAATTATTATTTGGCTTTAATTTTGGTCATATTTCTCGCTGTTAGTTGTCCTTTTTTCTTTGTTGTTAATAAGTTAATAACGAATAATGGATATCATTAGGATTATTCTAGTGACCACAGATAAGTAACAGAAAAGCAAAATCCCTAATTTCGTTGCGGGCTTTAGCAAAACAACCCAGTTTATCGACACATCCTAGGTACCTGCAATTTCAGTCGCGAGTTCCGTCAAAATAGCCCAATTTATCGACACATCCTTCGTCCTTGTCCCAACACTAGTCTCAAATCAGATTCAGCCTGCGCGCGACTCCGCTATGATCCAATTTAGCCAAGCGCCAACTTTCTAAAACAATTATTAGGTTTAATATGGTGAAAGTTGGTACTCGGGACAAGCTGGGACAAATTGTTTATTCTGCTTATTTAATTTTCTTCCCGCCATTTTTTATTTTAGCTTCTTGACAGTTAAAAAACTTAAGGTACTATGATGGGGCAGAGGGCGTCCACAGACAGTCCTCCATCGCGTTCGGTCTTGAGCTTCGCGTTTGATCGCTCCAAGTCTTGCCGATCTTCTTCGCCTCGTCTGCTACAGTGCAAGTTCTGAGTTCTGTATCCTTTTTTTGTCATTCTAAAATATACAATCATTCTAAAGTCATAAAACACAAATAGTATATCAACAATCGTAAAGGTGTGTCATTTAAAATAATACAATATTTTTTATTAGGTTTACAAGGATTCTAAAAATTAAATAAATTTTATTTCGTTTACAAGGTTTCTTGAGTTAATTAAGTAGATTGGAATCTCCATTTAAGCAATAAATGCCTGTGTTTGGAGGGTCCCCGTCACTATCCTTTTAAAACTCTAGTATGTTCCTCACATTTTGCTACATTTTCCAGTCCAAAACTCTAAAGTAAAAACTTCTGTACATTATTAATCTGTGGCCCAACCAATCCAATATGGCGTTCACGCGCAAACATGGCCGCTCGAGTGTGTCTGCGTTTGACAGCTCATTCCGCGATGGCGCGAAGTGGACGAAGCAAATTGATTTATTGCGAGGAAAATTATTGGATACGCATATTGGCTAAATATAGATTTACAGTGGTTAAAGGGAGGTGAAGTTATAAATTACTAGCTTTCCGCCCGCGGCTTCGCGGTTTTGTCTGTCACAGAAAAACTTTATCGCGCGCGTCCCTGTTTCAAAAACCGGGATAAAAACCTCCTATGTCCTTTCCCGGGACTCAAATGCCAAATTTCATCAAAATCGCTTCAGTGGTTTAGGCGTGAAAGCAAGCGACAGACAGACAGAGTTACTTTCGCATTTATAATATTAGTAGTTATACGAGTACATAGAAGTATAGATTAAAATTTTTAATTCATAAACTTGCCGTTTTGTAATAAGAATTTATGGAAAACTCTTTTCAGTACAAACATACAGGGTGTAACGAACGAGTGATCATTCTAATAAAAACGAGACTAGCAACCGCCCGCGACTTCGTTCGTACGCTAAACCCCGTTTTACTTCGGGGTGGAATTTTGCAAAATCCCATCTTAGTGAGCACCTACGTTCTAAAAGGAACTTGCAAAATTTGAGACTCCTAGCACTTGTAGTTTCAGAGATTTTGTGATGAGTGAGTGAGTGAGTGACAATTCGATTTATATTGTATACTTTACTGTACTTGGATTTATAACTAAAATGACGTCCTTTCCGCTCTGATTCCTTAATGATCACGCTTAATTATTGTCGCACTAATTACTATAGGGCAAGACCTCCTATGTTCGTAACCGCCGACCCGCATGGGCAACGACTCGTGAAGATAAGGGATATAATGCTTTGAAATACCTATAATATGATAGGTTTGGAGATGCGGGACGATAATGTAACCTTTTTTTAACCTATAACAATAAAAGAGGTTCTTAATTCAATATAATGATTGTCACCTCATTAGAAACTCAAATCGAATCTTCATAAATGCGAAATACCACTGATTAATCACGAAATCACAGAAACCATAACACCTACAAATTTGAAATTTTGCAGGTAGGTTCCTTATAGGGTGTAGACGGGNTTACGCTTACCCCCTTAAACCTCGCAACCGATTTTGATGAAATTTGGCATAGAGATAGTTTGAGTCCCGGGAAAGAACATAGGATAGTTTTTATCCCGGTTTTTGAAACAGGGACGCGCGCGATAACGTTTTTCTGTGACAGACAAAATTCCACGCGGGCGAAGCCGCGGGCGGAAAGCTAGTATTATTATATCTTAAGACCTGTTATTAATATTCTTTGCCTCTATTAAACCAAGGCAAACGAAACTCTACCTTTATTGCTCCAGGAACTATTAAGATCCGTAGCGAGCCCGAAGGAAAACCGGGATTGCTTTAACGAGCAATGATGCGTGAAGTGGCTTTGAGTAAAGAAACGTGTATTTTAATTTATTGTTCAACTAGCTGTGCCCGCGACTTCGTACGCGTGAAAATAGTTTGAATAATATTTCCCGTTTTTACAACATTTTTCTTTACTGCTCCTCCTCTATTGGCTGTAGGGTAATGTATACAGGGTGTTAGGCAGGTAAATGGGTATATGAGCCGACACTAGTCCATGTTAACATATACATATAAATGGTATGGTGAAGTCAGAATGATGTCATCATTTTAATTTTTTAAATGTTCATACAAAATAAAATTTATAAAATCAGATTTGTATGAAAATTAAAATAATTAAAATGATGATTATCAATTTTCTGACTTGTCTATACCATTTATATGCATATGTTAACATGAGCTAGAGTCGGCTCATTATACCCATTTACCTAACACCCTGTATAGCCTAAATCATTCCTGAAAAAAATAGAGTATACATATACAACACTAACATATTTTCTCAAATCGGGCCAGTAGTTCCTGAGTTCAAACAAACAAACTCTTCAGCTTATTATTAGTAAGTATAGATTTATCTATAAAGCCTTATTCTTCCCCAGGTCCCCAACAACAGGCACCATGGGCGTAGCATCGGACGGCTACGGCTGGCGCGCGCGCATCGCCGCCATGCGTGAGTCGCGGAAACTGGTGCTTGTCATCGTTGCCATCGCGCTTCTACTGGACAATATGCTGCTCACCACCGTCGGTGAGTAAACCATCAGGTCATTTAGTTTCCACTGTCTCCTGCAAGCCACCAAAACTGGTCAATAGATCATTTTTATCAACATGATATAGTTGCGGACCTAAAATAGAGCCTTGGGGTGTCCCCAACTGTGATTCATAATTCTAATAATTGGAACGCCGATTCACTCTACCACACGGAATCCAGACTCATGTGTTGTTCCCACGGAGTGTCCCGCGAAGAAACTGATCTATTCGAATTTGTAATTTGAATAAAACACAAATTTTATTAATGTGTGTTCACACGACAGTTCAGTTTTGTGGGATCCACCAGCCTTCAGCGTAGATTTGAAAAACATACCGAATCGGTCCAGCCGTTAACTTTTGCGCTAAACGATTCCTTAATTTTATAGACTAGCCCGTTTTCACTATCAATCCCTAATTTTTTAGTGGCCCCTTTGAAAACAAAATTCTGGTTATGTGTACCCCTATGGTAAGGTCACTTAAAAATTAGGGATTGATGGTGAAAACGGGCATAACACTATTATAATATCGTCTACTAAACTAAGTATAACCCTTATCAAGTCCCAAGAACAGGCTCAAATGAATCAACCTCTCTCCGTCTTTATCTATAAACCGCTCACAAACACCCTGTATATCGGAGGTGGCAATCAGAAGAGTGCTTCATTGTAATTCATTACGGTCGGCTATATTTCACGGGGGAATCTATCTTTGCTTTGTCTTAAAAGATTTTAGCTAAAATTGTGTGCTTTGATAGACTATTTTAATAGATTATGACTGTGCCCGCGGCTTCGCACGCTTGAAAATAGTTTGAAATCTTTCCCGTTTTTGAAAAAAAAAACATTGATGCTGTTCTCCTGTAGGTCTTAGCATCATGCTTGCTGCCTTTCTCGATAAATAAAAAAAAAAAGCCTATAGCTTTTCTCGATATCATTATGGTTGCACAGCGAGCTATGGAGAGGGCTATGCTTGGTGTTTCTTTGCGAGATCGAATCAGAAATGAGGAGATCCGTAAACAAACCAAAGTCGATGGCATAGCCCGACGGATTAGCAAACTGAAGTGGCAATGGGCAGGGCACATAGTACGCAGATTTGACGGCCGATGGGGCAGAAAGGTTCTGGAATGGAGGCCGCGTACCGGAAAACGCAGCGTGGGATGTCCACCTACAAGGTGGACCGACGACATCGTAAAGGTAGCAGGGAAGCGCTGGACGCAGGCCGCTACCAATAGATCAACATGGAAAGCATTGGGGGAGGCCTATGTTCAGCAGTGGACGTCCTATGGCTGAAATGATGATGATGATGATGATGATGATTATGGACTATCCAACACAAAAATATTTTTTTTAAATTAGGCCAGTAATTCTTGAGAATACGCAATTTGACATTTCGATGTCAGAAATTCACCAGCATTTTGCACGTTGAACAATTGAATTCTCATTTAATTGATAAAATAAGTTCTAAAAACTGTCTTTTTGAGTTCATTCCATTCATTATTTAAGATTTGACAAGCCCTCATTTGCCTATAATGAGAACAAGTGGCCTCTATTCCTGTCGCCAAGTACCACCCTGTATTCCAAGATGGCGGTACAATCAGTTAAGTGCTCATTGACATTCGGTTCCAGGGGCAGGTGAAGTGTTGGAAGGATTCTGTCATCGATCG
The DNA here is from genome assembly GCF_004193835.3 of Ostrinia furnacalis. Taxonomy (NCBI): domain Eukaryota; kingdom Metazoa; phylum Arthropoda; class Insecta; order Lepidoptera; family Crambidae; genus Ostrinia; species Ostrinia furnacalis. The sequence continues at coordinate 23,048 of NW_021135949.1, read as the reverse complement.
ACATTATGTTGCTTTGGGGTAGGGATATGGATATGTAGTTTCGGTTATGGATACGGTTACGGATATAGGAATAATAATACCGGTTTCGATTACGGTTACGGATATTTTTTTATTTCGGATATCCGAAAGTTTCGGTTACGGATATCTGTGCTTTAGAACGCATTTTGCAATAGTTGTCCAACACGGTTCATTCATGGCCGCAAACTATACATCGAATAAAAAGTAATAAAAAAATTAAAATTGATACTAAATAGCATTATAAAGGTATATAAATCAAAAAAACAATTTAAACTGCCTACATCCGAAACTATCCGAAACTTTTGAATCGGTTATGGTTACGGTTTCGGATATTTTTTTTTTCGGATATCCGAAAGTTTCGGTTACGGTTAGGGATATCCATAACATCCCTGCTATGGGGCCATAGTTTCTTGCGTATCAGTGGCCTTATTCACGTAACAAAACTTCAACGACTTGCAATCAATTTGATCGCTGGAGTCACTTTTCGTATCTGCTTTGCAATGGAGGGAAGTCGAACCTTAATTTCGAACTCTATAATATGTTCTTCTGATTAATTTCGTTGCGGGTCCAATGACAGTTCAACTTTCCCTCGGGACAAACTTGACCTTCATTGGTTAAGTTTATGGCGGTCAAGCTGTAGATCCTGGCTATACACGAGTTGCAGCGGTGGGAACGAGAGGTGGGAATAGTCCCGTTTTCGTATTCATGTGTTAATCGCCTGGTTTTGTGTCTATTTCGTTTTTATGTGTATTCGATCGTTGCCTCCGCGGTATTCAACTATTATCTATTTTGAAGTTTGGTTTAATCGGATGACAGTGACAGATATTTTAGCACTTTTCTCAAAAACGGCACATCTAAATGTAAATAACTCAAAAGTGACTGAGTGACTGACTGACATAGTGATCTATCAACGCACAGCCCAAACCACTGGACGGATCGGGCTGAAAGGCATGCAGGTAGATGTTATGACGTAGGCTTCCGCTAAGAAAGGATTTTACGAAACTCCACCCATAAGGGGGTAAAACGGGATCCACGCGTACGAAGTCGCGGGTGGCCGCTAGTAAAATATAAAACCCACGGGCAAAGTCAAAGACAAGAGGTAAATAAAAGAGTTATTTCACCAAGTTTCAGCTTAATAATTTATTCTTACAAAACCTTTTGGTAACCGCAAATATTTATGAAGCCACAATGTTATGAAGTCCTGAAATACTCTTTGAAAGCTACTAGCAAACAAGAGCTTTTGTACTGAGAATTTGCGAGAGAATGTCTTTTCAACCGACTAAATAAAAAGACAAGAAATATTATAACATCACCAGTGGGCTGAGTGTAAGTATACATCAAATGTCCTCACTAAGTGGTGAGCGCGTTAAAAATGTATGAAAATTTTAGTTCTTGAACGTTTCCGCTTGGGGCGCTGTACCATCCGTCATACATTTAATGTCATTTTCTAACGCGCTCACTAGTGTGTAGTAGTGAGGACGTTTGACGTTTAAACTCACACTCAGCCCTCTGCTGTGCCCGCGTCTTAGTACGCGTGAAAATACATTGTTATTATATTATTATTTTATTTCCCGTTTTTGCAACATTTTTTTTACGGCTTGGTCTCTATTAGCTGTAGGGTGATGAAAACCTTCCTTGATAAATGGGCTATCGACCAAAAAATATTTTTTCAAATCGGACCAGAAGTTCCTGAGATTAGCGTGTTCAAGCAAACAAACAAACAAATTCTTCAGCTGTATTACTAGCGGCCGCCCACGGCTTCGAACGCGTGGATCCCGTTTTACCCTCTTTAGGGGTTGAATTTTGCAAAATCCCGTCTTAGTGAGCACCTACGTTCTAAAAGGAACCCCCAAGCAAAATTTGAGACTCCTAAGCGCTTGTAGTTTGTGAGATTTCGTGATGAGTGAGTAAATCAGTCAGTCAGTGACCTTTCGCTTTATAGATATAAGTAGATTGATAAAATTAACATTCTATTTTCATGCCTTTTCCCACGTATGTAAAACTATGCGTTTCTTAACCCATGTAACAATGGGAATTAGAATTTTAAAAAATCCGGGTCAACCCACGGTTGCACTCGGCCCGGTCGGAAGCCGGGCAATTTCCCGGCGAGATCAAAGCGAAATTCACTTAGCTTGTTCATCAAAGACGCCGCTGGTTAGGGATGGGAAAGGGTTTGTTGTCGATAAAAATTAAAATTACAAAAAAAAAAGTGCACTGGAAAATAAAAAATAATGAGGGCTCTCGTTTTTATACCTAAACTACGTAACACATTAACATTTTATCAACCCGGAAAGGGATCGTAACCATATCAACTCGAGGCGGTCAGTGTTCTTTGTATGAAACTCCATACTGCAACGCTCACCCGCACGCGATTAATAGCTCGCGTAAGGCAATACGGTGTTGATCTCTTTCCGAGTTGACAAATCACAAATCTCTATGACCTTTACTGCAGTTGACAATACTGGACAGGACCTTACTCCTCAGTGGGGCCAACTGGTGGGCCCTAAAACGCATTATAATCTAAACAATACCATTATTGATATTTTTGTAGTCAGTGTTACCCTGCCAAGGTCGACGAAGGTACATAATTTTGATGGCACCAACTCCAAAAATCATAATTTATCCAAGCAACCACGTCACACAATCATTTTTCTACATTAAAATTATTATTTGGCTTTAATTTTGGTCATATTTCTCGCTGTTAGTTGTCCTTTTTTCTTTGTTGTTAATAAGTTAATAACGAATAATGGCTATCATTAGGATTATTCTAGTGACCACAGAAAAGTAACAGAAAAGCAAAATCCCTAATTTCGGTTGGCGGGCTTGAGCAAAACCACCCAGTTTATCGATACATCCTAGGTACCTGCAATTTCAGTCGCGAGTTCCGACAAAATGGCCCAATTTATCGATACATCCTTCGTCCTTGTCCCAACACTAGTCGCAAATCAGATTCAGCCTGCGCGCGACTCCGCTATGATCCAATTTAGCCAAGCGCCAACTTTCTAAAACAATTATTAGGTTTAATATGGTGAAAGTTGGTACTCGGGACAAGCTGGGACAAATTGTTTATTCTGCTTTTATAATTTTCCTTCCGCCATTTTTTATTTTAACTTCTTGACAGCAGTTAACTTTTTTTTTACGTCGGGAAATGCCTGTTGTGGCTATTTACACGCCATACCATAGTTTGTGGTCCTTCGAGCCGGATCTCCCTTCAGCCAGCTCGACCACCGCTGTCACCGGGACACTCCGGAACGAAGACGGATCGAAGAGTTTCACTTCCCTTGCAGGGATTCCCTTGTTGTTGGCAGGTAGTTGCTAATTGCTCATAAGATAGGCCCCCTTAATTTAATTTATTGTCCGTGGTGCATAATCTTTTTCTTAAAGGTTTTAAACCTTTGTTTNTATTTTAAGTGTAAAATGTTAAAAATGAATATATGAGAGTAAAACACAAAAGCCGTCGACGTACTTCTTTGGGATTTTTTTTTATCGGACAAACTATGCAATATCGTGTTTTGGAAAAGTTGTCGCCCTAGTTAAAGACATTAACTTACTCGTACAATTTTTTGTTTGCTAAAATATCTTTTCATTTAGAAGCTATCTGCAAACAAAATCGGTCAAATATCGACAATTTGGGAAATCATGGCCTTAAAGATTAGTTACTAAAGTATACTTTATGGAATAAAATAATATTTTTAGTTGAAAATTGCAAGTTTTATGCTCTTTACTAACAATAAAAATTATTTTTTTGACAAAAGTGCCTCGTTAAAATCAAAATCAAAATCGAATATGAATCAGTACTCATGTAGTCCCCAGATTTTGATATGGTTATCGAGTGTCAGCCAACAGAACTCGAAATAATATTTAAATTACAGTAGCATTTTACCTCTTGCTAGGTTTTGATAATGGTTTTTGCAGATTTGAATTGGACTTACTAGGTTTTTAGCAACGCGTTTCTCCGGTGTTAAGTGTAATAGAGCGATTTCTGTCTTCACATCCTGTGGAGACCTTAATTCTAAGGTGATTTATGACAAAAAACGAAAATCTGCAAAAGTGTCCCTTACTAGGTTCTTAAATGGTTCAGCCGAGTCTCCATTGCAGGAGCACGACCCTCTAATATACCAGAGGCAAATGGAGGATTTGGTCTACACTCCCCACGCTGGCCAGACGGGCTCACAAACCTGTGACAGAGTAATGCCTGTGAGCAATATTTCAGTTGGGGACAGACATATCCAAATTATTTATTGTAAAGAAAAATAAGTTAAAATATGTATTGTCATAAAGCCTTTTGACTTTATCGTGACATACGCCCGTATTCACAAACATTAGTATGAGGTCTCACAGTGCGCGTGGACGCACAGGGTGACACACGAATCAATCACAGAGCTCTATTCAATGCTCTGCGTTCTATTTGCTGCTTCACACAGCAAGCATCGTTTGTGAATACGGGTGTGAGTTTCTTGCGCTGCTTCTTCTCAGCACTGGCCCATTTATTGTCCCGAAGCAGTGGTGGAGTCAGGCCCGCCGCTAGCTGTTTCGTCGCCCGCGTGCAAAACCGATTATGCCGCCCTACGACTACCTACTTACTGAGTTTTGTCAAAAAAAAGACTAATTTAATTGATGTTTCCTCATTTTTCATGCTATGACATATTTTCTTAAACAATAGTCCAATCAATAGGTATTTTTTTCCTGCAAAAGATGGAAAGTAAAATGTTTTAATTTGTATTAAGTATATTTTTATGTATGGGCTAGTTATTAAAAAAGTATGTTTTCGAACTCGAGAGGTCAGAGCGTTAGTCACCATCTTGAGTTAAAGGGCCGAACATTAATTATTTTTTACATTTAACGCTTCAATAGTTGACTATATGAGAAAAATGTCTTTGAGAAGTATAAAGACGATAAAATTTTAATTGTTTAAGTATTTTTATTTATTCTGTACGTCGCGTAGATAAAAAGTTATACAAGGGAGAAAATTTTCGAGTGCACACGAGTGTGCGATAGCAGGGAGGGTTAGTGGTGGACGTTTCGTGTGCTACTCCCGCTCTAACCGCACTGGAGCAATGAAGGGTGCGGGAGCGACCCGCATATTTCCTCTCCCTTACCCGATGGGCGCTTACCCGCTTTGATCGGGAGATGGCCAAGGAGGCTGCATTCGTATGCGATAGTCACGGACGGTGATATGGCGGCCATCCAATTAAGAAAATCGTTAATTGAGGTGTGTGATGTGAACATGCCTCGATCACGCTACCGCACACCTTGTCGTGCTGTCTACTGGTGGTCGGCTGAACTAGCTGAGCTGCGTTCGCAGTGCGTAGTTCGAGTGCGTAGTTGGCGTAGACGTTCACGAGACCCGTCGTATGGCTTGCCTTTATGAAATCGGAGCCGCCAAAGACCGAGCGAGGGCAGAAATGCTCGCAAGTTTGGACTACGATACTAACTGTGGGAGATTTTATTCTAGAAACCAACTACAGCCTATTGGTCCTCCACTGGCTAAAGAGCAGGCTCTGCTAGACAAGGTTTTGCGAGCGCTCTTCCCGAACCAGTTTGCCTCTTTCGCTCTACCATCCATGATAGATTCCCGCAGTGTCAACTCAGCTGTAGAGGGGGCCCTTCTTTGCCTGCCTAGGCCGGACAACTATGCCTGCTGCGCAAGGAAGGCCGTCCAGCTAACTCAACATCGGATATGACTGGGTACAAAGCGGCGCCCTCCTCCCGGGCGTAGATGTTATCAGCTATGCAGGTGACACTCGTCACAGCCTGAGGGAGGGATTGCAGCACTTAAATTGCCAAGCGCATCTGGAGACTGGAGTGTTTCTCCTAACGCCCATATTATTTTACCGTGGATGGAGTCAGGATAGAAGTTAAGGTTCAGAGCAATTGTCTGGGCCTGATAGTGGATAGCCGGTGTCAGTTTGACCCTCATTTTGCCATACTGTCATAGCGCCTGCTTAAGGCCGCGGATGCTTTATCGTGGGGGGGTTCGAGAGCCAAATGGCGGCTCCTTTACGCCAGCATTTTGAAAAGCATTGCGCTTTACGGGGCTCCCATATGGGTTGACATCCTCGACAGAAGTCGAGAGGCCCGCTCGAGAAGAGAGGTGGTCCGCCGCGTGGCTTGGAGGACGAGGCGCACGATACCCTCGCAGTGTGTGCGGCGTGGGCTCGAGGCGCTGGGCCGGGACCTCGTGCTGGCTAGCATTCATCAAAGCAATGCTGGACAGTAATGAGGCCTGGGCGGCCATAGCCTCCTTCTGCGAAAACGTCATGTTGCAAAATGAGTCCTCGGAGCGAGAGCACGAGGACGAACCAAACGCGCCCTCACTCGGAGGGGTCAGAGGAGGGGACAATATGATCGCTTCCTGATTCCCCTCCACGGTGATGGTCAGCGGCTGATAGTGTGGGGGTGCCCCTGCCTGCATTGCACACACCATCTCCTCCGTCAGACGGGAACAGCTGCGTGATCCCAGCTGTTCTGAGCGCCCTGAGCTTCTCTTCTCGGAAGCTCTGAGCGCCCGATTTGCCGCCCCCCTGGGCGTGCCGCCCGCGTGCGGTGCACGCCTTGCACGCCCGCTTGCGGCGGCCCTGGGTGGAGTTAAAGTGATACTGGGACGTGTAAAAGCGCCTTTTAAAAGCCTATTTGCATAAAATAAACCACTCTTATGACTTTTAAATCAAGACTCCATAGAGTAAACTTTTCAATACAACATCATCTTATTATTTTGATGCAATAAAAATCCACGGAACCCTTTACAGGCATTTCGCTCGCACTTGCCCAATTTTTACAATCTTAGTCGGGATGCTGTCGTAAAATTGTATGGCTACTTGCCTTCTTACTATGTGGTTTATTGTCAAAGATAGGTATTATTCGTGCCAGTAGAATAAGTAGGCCATTTTTCTAACAAATAAAGTAAAAAACAAGGTGGACCGACGACATCATAAAGGTAGCAGGAAGGCGCTGGACGCAGGCCGCTACCAACCGGGCAACATGGAAAGCATTGGGGGAGGCCTATTTTCAGCAGTGGACGTCCTAATTATGCTGCGATGATGATGATGATAATTAATGTAAAAAACGTCGACACCTAATAGAGCGTTTCATCCACAAAGACGCGCCCCACGAGTTTTTGGTCTAAGTCGCGCGGGGCGCGGGGTCCGAGCAATCCGAGCGTCATTATTGTAGTGTACGTGTGCACTCATGGATGATTTAGCGTGTACCGATAACATTCAAACATTAGCGGAATAAGGGTGGGGCGCGTTTTCGTGGACGATCTATAACTGTCTATGTAGCCACTAGCCTTTGCCCACGGTTTCGTTCGTCGCGCATCCGTTCCAAGAACTACAAAACAATTTAATGTTTTTAACTCACACAAGAATACTAAACAGCGACTAACGCCCGTATTGACAAACATTACTATAAGGTCTTCCAGTGTTCGTGGACGCACAGGGTGACACACGAACCAATCACAGAGCTCTATTCAACGCTTTGCGCTCGATTTGCTGCTTCACTAAGCAAGCATCGTTTGTGAATACCGACGTAAGCGTATTTTATGTAAAAAGGTAGAAATAGGTTCCTTACTCATTCCCTTTCGTACTCTTTTTAATGGTCCTTCGAGCCGGATTACTAACTCAAGACGATGGAAAAAAAATTGATGCTATCGGTAGGTACGTTAGCAAGGATTATTATTTATTTAATTTAAAGACTTAATTGCACACACAACAATGTTCAGTACAAAAAAGCGAGCTTAATGCCATAAGTCATTCTCTACCAGCTCTCTATTCTCTATTATGCGCTAAACGGATAAACGGATTTTGATCAAGTTTTTGTCCACAGTGCCCATCATCCCGGAGTTTCTCTACGACATCCGCCACCCCGACGCGCCCCTCTCTATGTCACTGGATGAGATCACCACCCCCCCACCGCCGCCTACACCGTTCTGCCCCTGTGAGAGAAACGTCACCTACCCGCCACTGGAAAATGTCACTCAAGGTAACCCCTAGGCCACATACATCGCAGTAACCCGAACATTCGCGCTATCGTTATGTGTGTCCAAATATTCGCGTACACTTCGGCGCTTTTTAGGGTTCCGTAGCCAAATGGCAAAAAACGAAACCCTTATAGTTTGCATATTCGCAAGACTTCACTCAGCTGTCGCCCGAATGCTATTGCGATGGGCTCAGGTGTAATAGAGAATTATCAAGTCATTCAGAGTCTCCACTACTGAAGAAGATTCAGGGATGTTATGGATATCCGTAAGGTAACCGAAACTTTCGGATATCCGAAATAAAAAAATATCCGAAACCGTAACCGTAACCCATTCAAAAGTTTCGGATGTAAGCAGTTTAAATTGTGTTTTGTATAGCATTATAATTATGTAAAGGCATAACAGCCTGATTTACCTTTATAATGCCATCTAGTATCAATTTTTATTTTTTATTTAGGTACTTTTTAATCGATGTAAAGTGTGCGGCCATGAATGAACCGTGTTGGACAACTATTGCAAATTGCAATCTAGAGCACAGTATCCGTAACCGTAACCGAAACTTTCGGATATCCGAAATAAAAAAAATATCCGTAACCGTAACCGAAACCGGTATCATCTTATTCCTATATCGGTAACCGTATCCATAACCGAAACTACATATCCATAACATCCCTAAGAAGATTCTAATATTCCAGAGGCAATTAACACGTTGAGTGCGAAACCAGGNTGTGGCGGTCAAGCTGTAGATCCTGGCTACACAGTAGTTGCAGTGGTGGGAACGAGAGGTGGGAATAGTCCCGATTCCCTTGCAGGGGGTTCAGGTCACGGGCAATTCGGAGTTGGATGCGAATGCGTTTTGCGGAAATGCGTTGTGCGTTATGATTAGAAGATAATGCGATTTGCGGGCGATAACAATGCGTTTTTCCACTCGCAAGATTGCGAAGCGATGCGTTATGTTCGACGGAGAAGTGTCAAGGCTTGTCGTCCAGAGACATTAAGAATGACCACAGAGAGGTGGAAACCAAATAGTTTTCAACCTGCAGACAAAACTAATTGGGAATAAACAATTTTTTACGTACATCTGCTTAACCAAGAATAATAGATCAAAAATCTTTAGAGATAATAGATGATTTTTGATGATTTTAGTAAAGTTGTGACGCTCTGTTCAGCGAACTTTAGTATTAATTCTTTCCAACTTAGAGCAAGAATTTTGCTTACGATAGCTTCTCTATCCTTTAAACTTTAAGTTCCAAAAATGTTCACATTTTCCAGTCCAAAAGTCTAAAATAAAAACTTCTGTACATTATTAATCTGTGGCCCAACCAATCCAATATGGCGTTCCCGCGCAAACATGGCCGCTTGAGTGTGTCTGCGTTTGACAGCTCATTCCGCGATGGCGCGAAGTGGACGAAGCAAATTGATTTATTGCGAGGAAAATTATTGGATACGCATATTGGCTAAATATAGATTTACAGTGGTTAAAGGGAGGTGAAGTTATAAATTACTAGCTTTCCGCCCGCGGCTTCGCGGTTTTGTCTGTCACAGAAAAACTTTATCGCGCGCGTCCCTGTTTCAAAAACCGGGATAAAAACCTCCTATGTCCTTTCCCGGGACTCAAACTATCTCCATGCCAAATTTCATCAAAATCGCTTCAGTGGTTTAGGCGTGAAAGCAAGCGACAGACAGACAGAGTTACTTTCGCATTTATAATATTAGTAGTTATACATAGAAGTAGGTATAGATTAAAATTTTTAATTCATAAACTTGCCGTTTTGTAATAAGAATTTATGGAAAACTCTTTTCAGTACAAACATACAGGGTGTAACGAACGAGTGATCATTCTAATAAAAACGAGACTAGCAACCGCCCGCGACTTCGTTCGTACGCTAAACCCCGTTTTACTTCGGGGTGGAATTTTGCAAAATCCCATCTTAGTGAGCACCTACGTTCTAAAAGGAACTTGCAAAATTTGAGACTCCTAGCGCTTGTAGTTTCTGAGATTTTGTGATGAGTGAGTGAGTGAGTGACAATTCGATTTATATTGTATACTTTACTGTACTTGGATTTATAACTAAAATGACGTCCTTCCCGCTCTGATTCCATAATGACCACGCTTAATTATTGTCCCACTAATTACTGTAGGGTAAGACCTCCTATGTTCGTAACTGCCGACCCGCATGGGCAACGACTCGTGAAGATAAGGGATATAATGCTTTGAAATACCTATAATATGATAGGTTTGGAGATGCGGGACGATAATGTAACCTTTTTAACCTATAACAATAAAAGAGGTTCTTAATTCAATATAATGATTGACACAATCAGAAACTCAAATCGAATCTTCATAAATGCGAAATAATACCACTCACTGATTAAGTAATCAAGAAATCTCAAAAAAGCCAAAGACGTTTTCCCACGACGTAATACTAGGAATTGCAATAGACTTGTCCTTGAGTTCATCCCAAAAAGTACTCGTATCCAAAAAAACTGTTTCTGCACGTGTGTCCAAATATATAATAAGCTTCCTCAAGATATTAAATAACTGTCCTTTAATCAGTTAAAGACCATATTGCAAAAGTGGCTTGTCGCGCGATTATTCTACTCTCTCCAAGAATTTTTAAGCTATGGGGAAGAGTCAGCAAAAAGTGATAGGTACATATAATAAGTAATATTAATATTTCTTCGATATATTTGCATGCTCAAGCTTTTGTTGATGTCTGGTTAGGTGTTCATATTTTGTTATTTTCGACCTTCTGTATTCTATTCAAAGACAAATAAATATTTCTATTTCTATTTCAGAAACTGTAACACCTACAAACTTGCAATTTGGTAGGTAGGTTCCTTATAGGGTGTAGACATCCGCTAAGAACGGATTTTACGAAATTCCATCTCTAAAGATGTAAAACGGGGTCCAATTTTATAAAGTCGTGGGCGGTCGCTACCTACTCGCTATAAGTCGAACATTAATTTCGAACTCCTCCTATGTTCTTCTGATTAATTTTATTGCGGGTCCAATGACAGTTTAACTTTCCCCGGGACAAACTTGACCTTCATTGGTTGGGTTTTTATGGCGGTCAAGCTGTAGATCCTGGCTACACAGGAGTCGCAGCGGTGGGAACGAGAGGTGGGAATAGATAGACCCGTTTTGGTGCTGATAGATACGCAGTTTCCCACTGTGGACTTCACTTGATCAGTCCAGCGCAGTCTGAAGATGGCCTGCCACGCGATCGGGAAACTCGGCCTTCATTGGCTGAATTTTTGTCAGTAATAAAGCCTGGATCCATGCAGCGGTGAGAACGAGAAGTGGGAATAGTCTTGTACTAAATCCTATTGCCGTTAAAACACCAAAATACAAGAAATTTCATTGGAAGTAGCTTAGTTTATAACCTCGTTTACTACTACTTACCACGTTCAAAGATGTTATAATACCTACATTGTGTCAACTTTTATACTTTATGTTTAGGGTTCTTTGAAAGACGTTATTAGTGGATACGTCACACGAATTTCATGAATAAACTACATGACATGTGTTTAAAAACTAACTTTCAAAAAGCTTTAGTAAAGTGACCAAAAATTTTAACCTAACTTTAGGAAACCAAACTTTATGCAAACCTTTCTGAAAACCTGATTTTTGAAACGCAAAATTTTGAACACCCAAATTTTTTAAAACCTAAGTTAGTTATTTTAAAACATAACTTTCTGAAAGGCGAACTTTTTGAAAAGTTTATCTTTCTGAAAAAAAAATTTCGTATTTATTTTTAAATATGACGTCCATTGATTATAATCTAACGCGTAATAATGGGGCGGACGACCAGCCAGGTTCAGTCTTCACATGATAAAAATAACTGCACAATTAAAATAAAATCAAGATGTCATACCCCGTATTCACAAACGATGCTTGCTTTATGTGAAGCAGCAAATCGAACGCACAACGTCGAATAGAGCTCTTTGATTGGTTCGTGTGTCACCCTGTGCGTCCACGCGCACTGTGAGACCTCATAGTAATTTTGAGAATACGGGCAATAGAGCTTAGAAAAATAATACGGAACACTACATGCGTTGCGCTCGCACTTATCCAATTTTTACAATCTTAGTCGGGATGCTGTCGTAAAATTGTATGGCTACTTACCTTCTTACTATGTGGTTTATTGTGAAAGATAGGTATTATTCGTGCCAGTAGAATAGGCCATTTTTGTAACAAATAAAGTAGAAAAACTACCACACCTAACTCTATGTAGCAATGGAGGTAAGTCGAAGCTTAACTTCGAACTTCTCTTATGTTCTTCTGATCAATTTCGTTGCGAGTCCAATGACAGTTTAACTTTCCCCCGGGACAAACTTGACCTTCACTGGTTGGGTTATGGCGGTCAAGCTGTAGATCCTGGCTACACAGGAGTTGCAGCGTGAATTTCGGTCTATCACAAAAAGTGTTTACTCGTATCTCTTCCAAGAATCTGGGTAAAAACTATGTTTTTCTCTAGGTGTCAAACAATATTTGATATACCTACATGTTATTGTGAAAACTATACTTGTGCCTTAACGATTTTTTGCCGAAATAGTATTTTTATTGGTCCTTCGAGCCGGATTATTTAACTTACTACAAAGAAAAATGTATGTTATCACAGCAAGGATATGCGCTATAGCTCCCAAGTAGATGAACAGATATTGATCAAGTATTTTGTCCACAGTGCCCATCATCCCGGAGTTTCTCTACGACATCCGCCATCCCGACGCGCCCCTCTCTATGTCACTGGATGAGATCACCACCCCCCCACCGCCGCCTACGCCGTTCTGCCCCTGTGAGAGAAACGTCACCTACCCGCCACTGGAAAATGTCACTCAAGGTAACTCCTGGGCCACATACATCGTGTTAACCCGAAGATTCGCGCTATTGTGATGTGTGTAGTAGCCAAGTATTCGCGTATACTTCAGTGCTTTTTAGGGTTCCGTAGCCAAATAGCAAAAAACGGAACCCTTATAGTTTGCATATTCGCAAGACTTCACTCAGCTGTCGCCCGAATGCTATTGCGATCAATTATCAAGTCATTCAGAGTCTCAACTACTGGAGGAAGATACTAATATTCCAGAGGCAATTAAGCATTTGGGGAGGCCTGATGTTCACATTATTTCTTCCTTGGTTGCGTTTTACGATATCTACAATGCATGATTTTATCCTACTAATATTATTAAAATTTTAAATGCCAAAGTTTGTGAAGATGTATTTCTTGCACGTAGAAACAACTAAATGGATTTTATGAAACTACAAAATACATCAGAATAGTAAGCTGCAATAAGATATTGTGATTTTCGTGTGCACGGGCCGGAAGACGTAGCGTGGGCAGGCCTCCCATTAGGTGGACCGACTNCAGGTTTATTGACCTTGTACCGAAGGAATGGAAAGTATTAGAAAGTTACTGCCGCAGCAAAGGTGTTAAGCATTTGGCCTACACTCCCCATACCGGCCTTTGGGGAGGCCTTCGTTCGTTCGTTTCAGCCAAATGACGTCCACTGCTGGACAAAGGCCTCCTCCAAGGCTTTCCACATTGGGGAGGCCTGATGTTCACATATTTCTTCCTTGGTTGCCTCTTACGATATCTACAATGCATGGTTTTATCCTACTAGGTAGTTAATAATAATTTAAATGCTAAAGTTTGTGAAGATGTGTCTCTTGCACGTAGAAACAACTAAATGGATTTTATGAAACTACAAAATACATCAGAATAGTAAGCTGCAATAAGATATTGTGATTTTCGTGTGCACGGGCCGGAAGAAGTAGCGTGGGCAGGCCTCCCATTAGGTGGACCGACGATCTGGTGAAGGTCACGGAAAGATCTGGATGCGGGCAGCGCAGGACTAGCCATTATGGAGATCCTTGGGGGAGGCCTTTGTCCAGCAGTGGACGTCATTTACCTGAAACGAAGGATTTTCATGTGCTAGCAGCTGCTTACGCACCCCGATTCAAAATAGCACCTTAAAACTGATTCTGAAAAGGCTGTTTCCATAAAACTAACGACTTTTTCTTCTTCCAGTCAACATCACAGCCGAGAAAGAGGCCAGACACCAAGAGCTGATCCACGAAACGGTAGCAGTGGGCGTCATGTTCGCCAGCAAGGCGCTCGTGCAACTGCTGGCCAATCCCTTCGTCGGACCTCTAACTCATAGGTAAACTCATATCTCTTAACTACAGTTTGTTTCATCCACGAAGATGCGCCCCACCATTCTTCCAATAATGCTTGAGTGTTATCGGTACACGCTAAATCATCCATGAGTGCACTCATACATCTACAATAATGACGCTCGGATTGCTCGGATCAAATTCCCCGCACCCCGCGCGACCGAGACCAAAAATTGGTGGGGCGCGTCTTCGTGGACGAAACAATCTATAGGTTGCTTTGAATGTTCGGCCAAACCAACGCGTGCGCAATAGCGATGGCGATGGAAATTCTATTGATTTCTACTGATCGCGAGACCGTAACAGTGGGCGTCATGTTCGCCAGTAAGGCCCTCGTGCAACTACTGGCCAACCCCTTCGTTGGACCTCTTACCCATAGGTAAACTCGTTGTACCTCTTACTAATAGGTCGCTTCAGCTCGTTTTAACTCGACGTACCTTTTAACTATGGTAACTTCAGCTCGTTGTACCTCTTAACCATAGGTAACTTAGCTCGTCACTCATACCTCTGAGAAACAGGTACAACGAGTATAGTTAGGTAACTAACCTACACTAACAAAACTCGTTGTACCTCTTAACCATTGGTTGCTCTAACTCGTCGTACCTCTTTAGCAAGGTACTTTCAGCTCGTTGTACCTCTTGACCATATTGTTTTGTAAGTTAAAACCATCCATTCTTTTCAGAATCGGCTACAGCATCCCCATGTTCACCGGTTTCATCCTGATGTTCCTGTCTACCTTGAGTAAGTCTGCCGACATAACACAAGATATTAATTAATCATTTCAGCCAGAGGACGTCCACGGCTGGACATAGGCCTCCCCCAATGACTTTCAAATTGACCGGCTAGCAGCGACCTGCATTCAGTGGCTTCCTGCAACCTGGCCTGCACTCCAGAAACTAGGTTTCTCTAATTTCTATTATACTGAGGGTGAAATTTTTTTGGGATTTGGAATGTCATTGCCAGAACATTGATTCTTTTGTCTGGACCACTAAAGAATTTCGCCGTTGTTGCGGGTCTGCGAGTTAAACTTTCCCCCGGGACAAACTTGGCCTTCACTGGTTGGGTTTTATTGGCGGTCAAGCTGTAGATCCTGGCTACACAGGAGTTGCAGCGGTGGGAACAAGAGATGGGAATAGTCCCGTTGATAGTGTCTCAAGTGTCTGGTCGCTAAGAATTTGAAGTTTTTACTAACATAAGCTGTTTTTCCACAGTCTTCGCGTTCGGCCGTTCCTATGGTGTGCTGTTCGTGGCCAGAGCACTCCAAGGCATTGGTTCCTCCTGCTCCTCCGTGTCCGGGATGGGAATGTTGGCTGAAAGATACCCTGACGATAAGGTGAGTCTAGGATCGTCCTTCACATACAGGATTTTTAAGTATCGTTGGAAAACATTTATTGCCTCGGTAATTTTTCATTGTGAAAATCTATCAGAGGGGACTAGAATCTTGACCTTTAGTTTGCAAGGCGACTGTTAAAACTAAGCTATGATGGTACACCTATTGTATAATTCGCCCCCAATTCTATCCGCCGAACTATCCTATAGATGATACACTGAACTGTCCCCACCAAACTCATTGACAGGGGGTCGCCACCATCGTTCAACTTTACAGCTCATGGCAAAAATCGTAACCAGCGATCCGGTATTGACGGTGGCGCCCCGCTGTCAATGTCACGGGTGGCAGTTCATTGTGTTGGTTCTATACGCCCAGTATCACATACGTGCACAGAAACAAACTGCTTACCGCTAGATGGCTTTGGTTAAGTTTTTTTAATCTTGACAGTGGATTTGTTTCGCCTACTTCTCAAGATAATTTTTGCTACTTGAACATGAATTCAAATCTAGCATAAGACAATATTTTTTCCCAAGGTTTAAAACGAAATCCATGACTAGTTCTAACTATAAACTCTTGCATCCACAGGAGCGTGGTAACGCAATGGGGATAGCTCTCGGAGGTCTGGCGTTGGGAGTGCTCATCGGCCCCCCATTCGGAGGCCTGATGTACGAATTCGTTGGGAAAACTGCACCGTTTTTGATGCTGTCGGCTCTAGCTTTGGGAGATGGATGTAAGTAATTTAAAAAGCTATGCTCGGTGTTTCTTTTCGAGATCGAATCAGAAATGAGGAGATCCGTAAACGAACTAAAGTCGCTGACATAGCCCGATGGATTAGCAAGCTGAAGTGGCTATGGGCAGGGCACATAGTACGCAGAACTGACGGCCGATGGGGCAGCAAGGTTCTGGAATGGAGGCCGCGTACCGGAAAACGCAGCGTGGGACGTCCACCCACAAGGTGGAACGACGACATTAAAGGTAGCAGGAAGGCGCTGGACGCAGACCGCTACCAATCGATCAACATGGAAATGGGGGAGGCCTATGTTCAGCAGTGGACGTCCTATGGCTGAAATGATGATGTTAATGATGATGAATTTAAAAAAGTGTTTGTACGTCTTTATCGGTTTTTCGCTTTTATCTCGGAAACTATGCGTTCTAAAAGACATGTCCATTATTAGCAAAAAAAGCTGATTAAGCTACAAGCAAACATCAAGGTTTATTATTTGAAAAATTTATTTCCACGCTGGCTCAAGGGCTACGAACGGGGACTTTTGATATGTTTACCTAGTCCTAAGTCCAAACAAAGGCACGTAGTCTAAAATTGTGTTCCAACCATTTCTCTCTAACTACTTCTTCTTTGACTAAAGCCCTGTCTGTGAGCACGTAGAATTTTGTCCAATGACCCCAAGCTACCCATCCTTATCGCTCGCGCGTAATTATATGGCTGTCGCGACTGTGCGACGGGTGCCCGCAGTGAGTGTGCTCACAGACCAGACTATAGCCTATCGTAATCTATGAATCACCTCTGTCAATCCACAAAGGACAAAACTTTGATACGAAAATAAATATTATTCAGTTTTCTTAATTATGTTTGTCTACTCTCCAGTGCTTCAACTGATGATCCTGCAGCCGGGCGTGGTCCGCCAAGAGTCGGATCCGCCTTCTCTTAAGGAGCTGGTCTGCGACCCTTACATCCTCGTCGCTGCTGGTAAGACTAGGAGTTGTGGGTAGATATCTATTCTGGTCGTTAAGATGGCTGGCACAGAAAAGTTCTCAAGTGGCTATCACGAACTGGAGTACTAGTGACCTTAACTTAAGTTTACACGACTTCGAACTCCTCCTGTCCTACTATGTTCTTCTGATTAATTTCGTTGCCTGTCCAATGACAGTTTAGCTTTCCCCCGGGACAAACTTGACCTTTACTGGTTGGGTTTTTATTGGCGGTCAAGCTGTAGACCCTGGCTAGTGCCTACACAGGAGTTGCAGCGGTGGGAAGGAGAGGTGGGAATAGTCCCGCACCACGAACTGAAAAACGTGAAGTGGTGAAGGTCGCGGGAAGCGCCTGGATGCGGAAGAAAAAGAGACCTTTGTCCAGTCTAGTAGTGGGTGACATTGGGAATTTGGGATTGATGAATTTACTTTACGTTTAGGCTTTAGAGCATGACAAGGAAATATACCTACTATAAACATACTTACATAACATTATACACTCGAAAAAATTTAAGTAAACCTCCTTTTAGCGTTCGGGTGAAAAGACGCAGAAAAGTTTTGACCTCCCTTTTTTGTTCTGTTCTCCTCAGGAGCAATCACGTTCGCCAACGTCGGCATTGCAATGCTGGAGCCCAGTCTCCCCATCTGGATGGCTGACACCATGGAGGCCCGTCGCTGGCAGCAAGGAGTGGCTTTCCTGCCCGCTAGCATCTGCTATCTGATTGGTAAGCTATTGTCCGGTTATTTAGTCTCAATGAGGGCTATCGTTTTTATACTTAACAGTTGGCACCCCTGGCGATTGACAGGACCTTACTCTACAGTGGCGCCATCTTGATGAGTGCAAATGCGATAGTCCTCCTACCACTTTAGCGCTCACAAGTTGGCGCCACTGTCTTCGCTACTAGCAAGTGACAGGACCTTACTCTACAGTGGCGCTAACTGGTGAGCGCTAAAACTATAGCCCTCATTGCAGGAGCACGACCCTCTCTAAGCCAGAAAAAAGCAACTGGATAGCTGACAGTGGAAGCCCGTCGATGTCAGCAGTGAGTAACAGTCTCACCTGCCAACCTGTTGGCATGTCATCATCATACGCGCGTATTCACAAAGGATGCTTGCTTAAGTGAAGCAACAAATCGAACGCATAGCGTTGAATAGAGCTCTGTGATTGGTTCGTGTGTCGCCCTGAGCGTGCACGCGCACTGTGAGACCTCATAGTAATGTTTGTGAATACGGGCGTTAGTCTTCATTGCAGTAGCAGGACCCTCTCTTAAGCCAGAAGCAAATGCAGGATTTGGCCTACACTCTCGACGTTGGCCAGACGGGTAAGGGAGGCCTGAGGGTCTAGAAAAAGTGCAAATTTTAATCGCAAACCAGTCGAAAAGTGGTCGAAAAGCCTTTTTTTGTATGGAGTTTTGACGAATTCGATTTTCGATTCGATCAAAAAGTAGTTTGTCTAGGGGGGCTGATGTTCGCATGTTTGTCCTAATCGCTTTTACGAGGACGCAGGACGAGTAAAGAATTTAAAAACATGTGCAAGTAATTTAGGAGTACAGTTGCAGAATGAAAAGGTTCGTCACCTTAGTGTCGGTTTTCGCTTGCACTAGGTAGGTACTGTAAGAGTCAAACCTGCCAACATAACAGTGCAAGAAACAGTGCTGCTAACATTTAAATAAATATGACGTTTGCTAACAAATAAGGTTTTGCTTGTTTAATTTTCTATCTCATTAGTGNCCTCATTGCAGGAGCACGACCCTCTCTAAGCCAGAAAAAGCAACTGGAAGCCGACAGTGGAGGCCCGTCAATGTCAGCAGACTCAGTGAGTAACAGTCTCACCTGCCAACCTGTTGGCATGTCATCATCAGGTCATTTAGCCTTCATTGCAGTAGCAGGACCCTCTCTTATGCCAGAGGCAAATGAAGGATTTGGCCTGCACTCTCGACGTTGGCCAGACGGGTAGGGGAGAGCTGATGTTCGCATTTTTGTTAGGTGAGACTTTATTGATTTGATTTGATTTGATATTCTATTGGGACCTCTCACCTTACCTCACGGCTTTTATTCTCTGTCATAATTGACGTGTAAGTAGTTACTTAAGCTGGGTTGCACCATCTTATTTTAACTTCAACAAAGTGAAAAATCTGACTAATTACAAAAAAAACACCGGTTGTCGTTAAAGTTAGATGGTGCGACTCAGCCTTAGTTTGTTTAATACATACATAGTTAAGATTTTTTTTTATTATGATTGAAATAATTATAATTATCTGTAACTAGTTTTCTTTTTTTATCTAGGAACCAACCTCTTCGGACCTCTCGGCCACAAGATGGGCCGCTGGTTGGCCGCCTGCTCTGGACTGCTCATCATTGGAATCTGCCTCATATTGGTATGTCAAAACCACTAGAATGTCGTATGAAGCTCATATAAATAAACTACACTGAACTGCCCCACCAAACACATTGACAGGGGGCGCCACCACCGGTCAAGTTTATAGTTTCCAACGTGGAAAAGTNGAAAAGGCAAAAAGGTTGTTCTAGAAATGAATTCGCCATCCTTTAATTATCCGAAAATGATACCACACTTGCCCTAGTACACATAGTTTTGAAGATATGGGCCTTAAAGTGAAGTGCGGCGGAAGGAAACTTGCCCCCCCTCCCCCTGCTACCACAGGGGGGGCTCCCGATGTCTACCGACGGAAATCCACTCAGGAGCACCCAAAGAACCACTGTTGCAAAAATGAGCCTTCTATACCAAAGTGGAGGGGTCTCCATACAAATCATTGCACTAAATTCCCTACTATACATCTACAATAATGACGCTCGGATTGCTCGGATCAAATTCCCCGCACCCCGTGCGACCGAGACCAAAAATTGGTGGGGCGCGTCTTCGTGGACGAAACAATCTATAGGTTGCTTTGAATGTTCGGCCAAACCAACGCGTGCGCAATAGCGATGGCGATGGAAATTCTATTGATTTCTACTGATCGCGAGACCGTAACAGTGGGCGTCATGTTCGCCAGTAAGGCCCTCGTGCAACTACTGGCCAACCCCTTCGTTGGACCTCTTACCCATAGGTATAGACTGACCAGGAACATGAAAACCCTGGCATAGAGGCGCGTCAATTGCATTTGATAGTGCAACACTGAGTACAGTCGTACCTGTGTTAAATTAATAGGCTAACTTTATGTATCACGATTCAGGATTACGGGCTAATTTGATATTTTCATAAATTAACAAAAAAATATTATTATAGGTAACCTGGTTTAAATAAATTAAATGAAACCATCAATCGAGCTAGTAGGATTTATTTTATTATTCATCAATAATCAAATTCAGAACTTGAATATTTAACTGCAATGTCTGCTCATTAACGCTTCAAACTCGGTACTTCTTTCCCAATTCCATAAAATTCAACACTTAGAAAGTGACAAAATTTTTTAAAATAGGTAGTTGAAACAAACCACAGCTAATTTTCATAGTGGACTGTACTATACGATAAACATGTCAGTCAATTTGACAACCTTTGTCGGAAATATTATTCAATGAAAATATTGTCCGAGCCCTTAGTATTTCTCTTCGACAAATACTTTAACACATTGTGAACCACTTTTCTTTCACGACTATAAAAAGATTTTAGCAATTTAATTCACAAAATCAATTGCGCACATTTAAAATAAAGTTTGTTTACACTTTGACAGCAATAGACTGACATGCAAGGTGACATGTCAATGAAGTTTTCAGTTACTGTTGCCATTAAAAGAAATTAGTACCATTAGTTTTCCGCAACATGGCGAGGGTTTTTATGTTCCTGGTCGGGCATAAACTCGTTGTATCTTAATATGCAATAAAAAATTTGAATTTGAATTTGAATTAAGTTAAAACCATCCGTTCTTTTCAGAATCGGCTACAGCATCCCCATGTTCACCGGTTTCATCCTGATGTTCCTGTCTACTTTGAGTAAGTCTGCCGACATCACACAAGATATTAATTAATCATTTCAGCCAGAGGACGTCCACGGCTGGACATAGGCCTCCCTCAATGACTTTCAAATTGACCGGCTAGCAGCGACCTGCATTCAGTGGCTTCCTGCAACCTGGCCTGCACTCCAGAAACTAGGTTTCTCTAATTTCTATTATACTGAGGGTGAAATTTTTTTGGGATTTGGAATGTCATTGCCAGAACATTGATGTCTTGTCTGGACCACTAAAGAATTTTGCCGTTGTTGCGGGTCTGCGAGTTAAACTTTCCCCCGGGACAAACTTGACCTTCATTGGTTGGGTTTTATTGGCGGTCAAGCTGTAGATCCTGGCTACACAGGAGTTGCAGCGGTGGGAATAAGAGATGGGAATAGTCCCGTTGATAGTGTCTCAAGTGTCTGGTCGCTAAGAATTTGAAGTTTATACTAAAATAATCTGTTTTTCCATAGTCTTCGCCTTCGGTCGTTCTTATGGTGTGCTGTTCGTGGCCAGAGCTCTCCAAGGCATTGGTTCCTCTTGCTCCTCCGTTTCTGGAATGGGCATGCTGGCTGAAAGATACCCTGACGATAAGGTGAGTCTAGGATTGTCCTTCACAAACAGGATTTTTAAGTAGTTGGAAAATATTTATTGCCTCGGTAATTTTTCATTGGGAAAATCTATCCGGTGGGGCTAAAATCTTGACTTTTATCGTTATTAAAACCGGCAAGTGGAAGGTCGTGGGTTCGAGTCCCAGTTCGATTTTTTCAAGTTTTATTTAATGTATAAGCTATGTATGTATAACAGTCACACCCACCCAGCAAAGGAAAGGTCGTGGATTCAATCGATTTTCCAAGTTTTAAAACGATTTTCTTTACACCAGCCCCAACTCTTTCATCTACAGGAGCGAGGAAACGCGATGGGCATAGCTCTCGGAGGCCTGGCGTTGGGAGTGCTCATCGGCCCCCCATTCGGAGGCCTGATGTACGAGTTCGTTGGCAAAACTGCACCGTTCTTGATGCTGTCGGCTCTGGCTTTGGGAGACGGATGTAAGTAATTTAAAAAGCTATGCTCGGTGTTTATTTTCGAGATTGAATCAGAAATAAGGAGATCCGTAAACGAACTAAAGTCGCTGACATAGCCCGACGGATTAGCAAGCTGAAGTGGCAATGGGCAGGGCGTACTATACGCAAAACTGACGGTCGATGGGGCAGCAAGGTTCTGGAGTGAAGGCCGCGTACCGGAAAACGCAGCGTGAGACGTCCACCCACAAGGTGGATCGAGGACATCATAAAGGTAGCAGGGAAGCGCTGGACGTAGGCCGCTACCAATCGATCAACATGGAATTGGGAGAGGCCTATGTTCAGCAGTGGACGTCCTATGGCTGAAATGATGATGATAATGATGATGAATTTAAAAAGGAGTTTGAACGTCCCATTTGTCGGTTTTTTTATCTCGGATACTATGCGGTCTAAATACATGTCCACTATTAGCAAAAAAAGCTGATTAAGCTACAAGCAACCATCAAGGTTCATTATTTTGAAAAACTCTCCTTTCCACGCTGGCTCAAGGGCTACGAACAGGGAATTTTGATATTTTTACCTAGTCCTAACTAGTCCAAACAAAGGTAAGAAGTCAAAAATTGTTTTGCAAGCATTTCTCTCTAACTACTTCTTCTTTGACTAAAGCCCTGTCTGTGAGCACGCAGAATTTTGTCCAATGACCCCAAGCTACCCATCCTTATCGCTCGCGCGTAATTATATTGCTGTCGCGACTGTGCGACGGGCGCCCGAAGTGAGTGTGCTCACAGACCAGACTATAGCCTATCGTAATCTATGAATCACCCCTGTCTATGCACAAGGGACAAAAATTAGACACGAAAATAAATAAATCAACTTCTAA